>NW_019729209.1:316018-398301 GCF_002891405.2 Cryptotermes secundus | reverse complement strand
GCTTAGACATACGGTAGGACTCCTTGGGCGGGTGATCAGCTCATCGCAAGGCCTCTACCTGTACACAAACACAGAAAAACGCGCACACACAAACTAAACATCCATGCCCTGAGTGGGATTCGAACCCATGATACCGGCTTCCGAGCGAGCGAAGCCAGTGCATGCCTAAGACCGCTGGGCTACCGTGACCGACGGCCCATTCATTTACGTCCACATATTTCATGCGTATGAACATGAAGTGTGAGATTTTATCTCGATATCATGAACTGTATAAATGATTAGTCCTTTCACGGAGACATCCGAGAGTAAATCATCAGAGTTTAGGGAACGTCAACAAATGGTGACCCTTACAGCAACCCACCCTTTGTGATGGGAGACACGATGGGATGACGTAGTTTCCACATGGCTGCTTCTCCCACAGTATGACAAGGCAACATTTCTTCATCGGTTCTTCGTATAATTTACAGCCCGTGAATGCAAGTCGTATATTGGGACGAGTAGGACAATTACTGTGAGCCCACGGAAAAAAGTCCCATGAATGGTAGGGACCATGGCGATCGGGGCATCCCCCCCCCCCTTCTGCATAATGTTCTATTCCCCTTCAACACCTTCCGACCTAGGTCAAATCTCACCAAGTGGGTGAATGCTAACAATACAACATTCGTATCAACAAAAATTTTGTCGATAGGAGGGACAGACCAAGGCATGCAGAACTTGGCAGAGTAATAAATGAAGGGATATGGGGAAGGGATAGATCCATGGGATTTCTCTGTCAAAACGCGAGATGTTAAGTGAGATAAGGCCGTCACATTTCCTTGGAGTTTGTCTGGTTTGTACTAGTATCTGACATATCTGTATGTGTCAGAGGGTCGTTCTCTGACTAATCTGATAATTTTCTTCGAACTAATTTCCGAAACAGAAAGTAGCCTTACACTGTAACATATAAAACGTGTCCCCCATAATATCTCATGAAAACGTTGGTATAACTTGAGCGATTTCAGTGAAGTAAGAATGAGTCAGTTCGTTAACGCCACTAAACGCACATTTTTAATATAAAATGTGTTTGAGAAAACTCTGAGGTGGTAGCAGTGCCAGTACAGGTCTGTGTATAATCCTGGAAACTTGATTGTACTCTTGTCAAATACAAAATATTTTATGGTTATTTTTATGTGGAAACGTATGGTAACCACAAGGAATACTTTCGCTGTGTAGTCTGTTAAGAGTCAATCGACGTTTCGGAAGAACACGTCGCTTCCATATCCAGGGCAGAAGAATAGAACAAGTAATAAGACATCAGAGCTTACTATCTGCTTCATGCTGGCTTTTTCGGCCCTAAAGATGGAGGCGACATGTTCCTTCGAAATGTCAGTTGAATTTCAACAGACTACGCGGCCTTATACCCTAGAAGCTAGACCTCTTCTTATTTTTCCCCCTTGGCACTACAGCCCCAGTGGGCCTAGGCCTACCTACATGAACTTCTCCGTTCACTTCGGTTTTTCTCGATCTTACACATTCGGCAGGACTCCTTGGGCGGGTGATCAGCTCGTCGCAAGGCCTCTAACTGTACACAAACACAGAAAAACGCACACACACAAACTAAACATCCATGGCCTGAGTGGGATTCGAACCCACGATCCCGGCTTCCGAGCGTGCGAAGACAGTGCATGCCTTAGACCGCTCGGCTACCGTGACCGGCAGACCTCTTCTTATGGTGTCATGTTTTTCAGAAGAAAATGAAACGAGTTAGGTTAGATTTACTTGTTACACTATCATCTGCTCAATGGAAATTCTAGAATAACACATACAAGAAATTCTGTGATTCTTAGTTTGCACTAGTTGATTGTATTCCAGTTGAAATGTTCTGATATCAATTATACAGGGAGTTTCTTGCCATTGCTGGGCGGATCACGGCGTCCGGTGCACTGCCGATTGCCAGGCGCATACGAACTTTGCCGATTAATCAATATGCTTGATGGCCGATAACATATTGAATTAACTTTGTAGACCTACCGACGGCACTGTTTCACGGCGAGCGGTGCGGTTCATGCGTGGAATTTTGTTTACGATTTGTCAGCAGTGAGCAGCAGTTACAAGCTACATTAGCCATTTGTTCTCAGCTATAATTAGTGAGCAGAGCGGTACGTCATGGTACGATATACTTGAGACCAACATGTATTTCTGTATGACACCCACGTGAAATACGGATCTGCCAGAAAGTGTAGGCTAAATTTTCGACATAAATTTCGTGATGAAAGAGTTTCCAATTTGGTGAATAAAGTTAGATCAACGGGACTCTTAATAGACAAGAAATAAAAACATAAGAGGCAAATGCTTACTCAGGAAAAGTGAGATGACATTGGAGCCATACTTGAACATATACCCAGAAAGTCACTAACACGTCTAGCTCAAGTGACTGGAGTGTTAAAGTCTAGTGCAAGAACGGGAACACAAATGCTGAAGCTTAGACCCTATAAAACAACAGTAATCCACGCCTTGCAGCCACGGGATCCAGCTAGGTGGGTTCATTTTTGTAGTTGGTTTCTACAGTCTGCCGTCAAAGGTGAGATGAATCCGCAACTGATATTCTTTTCTTAATTTAATTTGCAGGGATACATAAATACGCAAAATAATCGCTACAGGAGTTCACAGAATCCACTTCTAACTCACGAGGTCTTGCTCCATCCTGTGAAAATTGATCTCCGGTGTACTGTATGTGCAATAAGGAAAGTTAGACCTGTGTGTTTATAACGAAACAATTAATTTCGAAAGATATGTATAGGTCACTCTCGGGCAGGTCTTTCCAGAACTCTATGGCTGGTGTCAGCAAGATTCCGCTGCTCCCCGCACTGCACGTATATCCAGTAGATTTTGTCGGATGTCTTCGGGGACAGAATTATCAGCAGTAGTATTTGGCCAGTACGTTCACCCGATCTTAATCCTGGTGATTTTCTCTTCTGGGGCTGTTTGAAGGACAGAGTTTACAACTCTAATGGATAAAGAACTAAAAGAAAATATTCATATGGAAATTGCTAATATTCCTGCAGAACAACTTCAAAGGGTAAATCATAACTTCTTCCGCCGGTGCGAAAAATGCCTGCTTGTAGAAGGACAGCACTTTCAACACCTCTGTGATTTGTGAATTTTAACTATTTCACTCCGAACGTTATCGGCCAACAGGCCTATTGATTCATCGCTGCCGGCGGTACACCGGTTGCCGTGAACAGCGCAATAAAGGCAAGAACCTCCCTGTAGAATGAAGCAGGGTCGGTCTTGACTTCCGTGAGAACAAAATTGTCCATTCTCATTTGAAGCCAGGCTCAGTTCTTCATGCCTTCTGAAGCGACTTTAGGTGGACTCAAGATACATGTATCTGTCGTTTCGTCTACACAGATAAGATAATTTATTTCGTATTAAGTAAGCCTAATTGAAGTTCCTGCCGGTCACGGTAGCCGAGCGGTCTAGGGCGTGGACTGTCTTCGCTCGCTCAGAAACCGGGATCGTGGGTTCGAATCCCACTCAGGGCATGGATGTTTGTGTGCGTTTTTCTGTGTTTGTGTACAGGTAGAGGCCTTGCGACGAGCTGATCACCCGCCCAAGGAGTCCTACCGAATGTGTAAGATCTAGAAAAACCGCAGTGAACGGAGAAATTCATGAAGGTAGGCCTAGGCCCACTGGGGCTGTAGTGCCAAGGAAAAAAAAATGAAGTTCCTACATTCGGGACTTTCCATGTTTGTTTGTTTTTACTCATTTTCTCATCTCCATATTTTTACGTCCGTTCTTTTCGTAATCCAACTTCTCCCCTAGGCCTGTTTACTATGCTTCACAGCCACGCCCCTGTTCTCTTTGGATTACGAAGCGGGAGTGGTCCGTATTTTGATGTGTTGATCGCTTGAGGTCGCGGAGAGTGCAAACTGACACGTTTTACTGCCGCTCTGCAAGTTTCCGGCCTCTTTAAAATGTCACTCGCTTTCATATTCATTGCTTCTTTAACGGGGCTGTATGGACCGGTTTACCTTTTTTAGCGTAACCAAAATTTTAACGAACGTTCTTATCTCTAGATTAACTCAGTGCGTAGAGAAAGTATCAGTGGGCATGGGGAGGAAGCAAGACGATTCCAGTGAAGACGAGGCTCTGCCGATGTAAACCACAATCGGTTCTAACCAACTGGACTACTAAGGCAGCCTAAGAAGAGTGAAACTGAAGTTTCCAGGCTCGTGTGTAAGACGGGGACAGAGATATCCAACTTCGTACCTTTCTCTTGTGTACCTACTGACTCATACATGCGCATGCACTCGTATATCTGAGAGATTTAGGATGCAGAAATATGAAAGACTTGAACTGTAGGAGGCGCGAGGTGACATACATAAATAATACCACTTAGAAAGATGAGTTTTTATGACCTGACTCTGCGAGAAGGCCAAGGCCAATGATCCTCTACATTTTAACGTAAATTGTAACTTGTATGTACTTCAGAGCGCATAAGGAAACGTACATACGAGTATTATGCATGAAACTATCGCACATGCTGAAAATTTCAATTTAATTTATGTCCGTTTACGATGGCCGATAGCCCGTCAGTTGTATAAATTGATATAGAGCACCACAATTTTAAATTATATGCCTACTGACATATGCAAACTAAACTGTTTGCACCGTTATAAACTTCCACCGCTATAATATTACTTCGTACTGACACGGCGACAAAAGATTGAAGGCGTCAAAAGAATGAAGACAATTACACAGGTAGAAATTTCGCAGTTCAAAATATTCGCATAAAACTATTAATGTGATCTAACAAGAAGGCCGGTCACGGTAGCCAAGCGGTCTAAGGCATTCATTGTCTTCGCTCGATCAGAAGCCAGGGTCGTGGGTTCGAATCCCACTCAGGGCATGGATGTTTTAGTGTTTATGTGCACGCGCGTGCGCATTAATTTTTCTGGGTTCGTGTAGAAGTAGAGGCCTTGCGACGAGCTGATCACCCGCCCAAGGAGTTATACCGAATGTCTTAAGATCTAGTAAACCGAAATGAAACGGAGTTTCATGGAGGTAGGCCCAAATTTGGGCCACAGCGCCAAAGAAAAAAACAAGAAGTTCTGGCAAGAAATAATCGCCTATGTTCCTCTTATACGACACGGACTGCATAGAAAACGACGCCTGTAACAATTCTTAGATGCCTCAGGGGCGTGTTTACCGTGATATTGCGTAGCAGTGATAGGGGCATACACAGCCAGAACTACAGACACTCTTTTCATAAGACACCGACCGTATAGAAAACGATGCCTCCAGAAATTCTATTGTTGCTTGTATTTGTTATGACGGGAACACGTCTACCGAGCCGTTGCCTAGCAACGATATGCGGGGGACGCACAGACATATAGACAACATGGAGATCGCGTAAGCATACTTTAGGAAACTTGCAGAAAACCAAAAATGCATGGATAATTTTCGGTTGTAAAACTAAAAGAGAAGGCAACATTTAGGAGACGCAGCGTAGATAGGATCACACAGAACTCTGATATGATGTTCAAGTGGGGCCATCTGATTCCGGATATGGGCGAAAGGCCGGCTGACAAGGCAATAAAGTTGCAGAGAAAGCAAAAAGGACAGTATCGTTTGACCAGCTGAACTGTTCAAATTGAACACTGCATCATGGAATGTGCGCACTAGTTACTAAGGCCCCCCATACACACAGTTTGGCCTTCCGATCGACCTTACAGGCAAAACTGTGACAGTTTACCCCTCCCTTTCCTCCCCATACACGCGCAGATAAAGCGGCAGGCTTCATGCTACAATCACGGTCTTCCTGCCTATAATGTTGAGTCACACACGTCACGTGCTACGGTCCTGCAGGCAGAACTGACGGACTGACGGGTTTCCCACAGGCCAACAGTCCAAACGATTGGCCGGCCGGCCGGCCGCACCTCACACGTCAGTTTTACCTTTCAGTCTTCAACTGTGCAGGACGAACTGGAGGCCAAACTGTGTGTGTATAGGGGCCCTAACGGAGCCGCTGGTCATTATAAACGTTGTATGAACTCACCATGTTCAACAGAGATTATAAACAATCGCATCTTTCTGGTGTGTCTAAGATTCCTTTATTTTAAAATTTGATAAATTCCAATTAACTCCTCTATTCGTGTTCGATTTATATGCCTAACTGCTATAGATCTGACTGGCTTAGGCGTTTAGTCCATGATTCGTAAGTAATTTTACAATTAGAGTGTAACACAGGCTAACTGATAAAGTGATATACTTGTTTGTGAAATTCAATTTTTACATAAGAACTTATACACATAATACAATTATGTAAGTATCTGAGGCACTGCGAGCGTACAAGCCGTTAAAACTAGCACAGAATAAACAGGACAGTATAAAGCAGTGGTTCTCAACCTTTGCCAGAACGCGGCCCGGTAAAATCTTTCTTTATTAAACGAGGGCTCGGTATAATTAATGCCACGGCCCGGCTGTTGAGAAGCACTGGTATAAAGGATCTGGATTCAATGACATCCTCTACGCCTACTTTTATTATTTTGAAAGCAAATGAAATAAGCTTATGCTATATCTATGCCGTCTGTGTGTCCCCCTTATCAACGTTTGAATGGCTGAAACATTCTTTATAGAACCTGGTCTATATATCATGCAACCTGAGCCCACCTGAACGGCGTGTTTCATGAATCTCTCTCAACAGCCTGTATGTCTTATGTGTATTCTCCTAACGTTGCTAGGCAACAACTAAGTAAAAACGTTACCGCGGCAACGAACACACACGCAACAATAAAATAATTGTTTGTCGCATCGTTTTTTATGCGGTCCGTGTCGTATCAAGAAAATAGGCGATTAGTCAGTTCTACTTGAAACAGACGAAGCCTATTCATAAGAGACAAAGCAATCCTCTCTCACCAGAGACGATGTTACATAAGGACTATGACCGCAAGGATTCAGATGCAAAAAAGAATTCTGATCGTGATCCTCAAGGGGTTTGGCGCCGAGAGGAACTGACTGGCGGTAAACCTCCATTGGTAAAGTACCTCTCTCTCTCTCTCTCTCTACCCCCCAGAATTTCTTGTTTTAATTCTGGCGCCATATACGCGTAGTAGCTGAAAAGGCTTTTGACTTTAAGAAGAAGCATACTGTCTCCATTCTCAGGGTAGAAGTGACGAGGAAGAATGAGAGAAGTTTTATAAGTGGTCTTCTGGTGAATGGAACGGCCGGTTTGCAAAACGGAAAATTTTCGCTACAAGGTGACACAATCCGTTTGAAGGAGCCCCAAATCTTTGCTGGTTGCATTCCGGTAACACAACAATCCTCTACCTTTGTTCAGAAAATGCAGACACCGTGTGGCAGACACTGAGTATTCAGTTAGTCAGCAAAAGCATCTCGCTGTTTAATACAGACTACCCGCATCTTCCCTGACAAAACAAACACCGAAACACATACTGTATAAACGTTCTCATACCAGTTCATAATTTTTACTGACGCTGCATGGCAGGGAATGAGACACGCCATGCGCAGTAAATCTTTCAATCGCTTTGTACTTTCTACACTCTGTTACTAAGCAGTTGTTAACACTGTCTGCACGTGTATAAAGAGGCCTACAAGTACATCCGTCTCAAAGCCTACTTTATTTTAAAGAGATATGTTTCGAATTTTTAAGGAAACTGAAAATCATGGACGGAGGACTATTTAATACTGCATTTAAATTACAAGCGATTTCACAGTATTGTAGGATGTACACTCGTTGCTAGGTTACAGATTCCTAACAGACACCAATGGACTGGCTGGAAAATGGTGTTTTCTGTCGGTCCTCACCGATGGATGCGCATGCAACAATACATACAGCATGTTCAGCTGTTAGTAGCTCAGGTGTCGCCACCTTTTTTAGGCGATGGGCAACTAGGAGGGAGGGGGGGAGAGAGAGGGAGAGAGAGAGAGAGAGAAAGCGATGAGTGAGACACACTAGTGGAGTGACGGGAGTTGGTGAGTGTTCTAATTACAGTACTGCCGCGGTTCAGTCATTGTGTGCCGTTGCTGTTAGAAGCTGGCAGCTGAGGCACGGGGATAGTTCGGGAATCTGGAGTAAGGGCAACGTCTGCTGTTGGTAGTTGCTACCAGGTAACGACTGGTGAAGACACAGTACACTGAGAATACTTGGTGCGTGCTGTAGTGAAATGTAGAGTGTGAATCAGAGATAGCGCTATAGTTACTTGTAGTTACGATCTGTAAGTGGTCAGTAAATCCAATTACCAATCCAACCCCGTCTACANGGGGATAGTTCGGGAATCTGGAGTAAGGGCAACGTCTGATGTTGGTAGTTGATACCAGGTAACGACTGGTGAAGACACAGTACACTGAGAATACTTGGTGCGTGCTGTAGTGAAATGTAGAGTGTGAATCAGAGATAGCGCTATAGTTACTTGTAGTTACGATCTGTAAGTGGTCAGTAAATCCAATTACCAATCCAACCCCGTCTACAGTCACTCATACACGTGACAGTATATTTATAAAACTATTTTATGTTTCTCGTACAATTGTGACATATAGCAAACAGCCATTCAGTTGCTACCCTGCTACAACTGCTTTACCATGAAAGTAAGTAAAGTGAACCATGGAACTGTGCACGTGGGTTGTATTAATAACGTTTCAGCGCAATATTCATATGGCTCCACATGAACGCAATATCACTAAACGGAACCGTGCATTGTCGCTACAATTTTCTAACACCGTCAAGTCTATCATGTGGTCCTGGGAACATACAAGATCGGAATAAAGCCAGCGCCACTCGGTACTGGGTCCTAGAAATGCGCAAAACAATACTGTCACGTGTTGGGAAGGTCACACGACAAATAACTTCACGCCTTATTTGACATAGCGAATTTACTGAACACTCGCTCTTACACTTATACAATTCACGATTACACGATTACTGACATCGGCAGTATCACAAATACTTCTCCTGTTGTTACTGCCATGCAATCGATACAACACGGCTCGCTAACTAATCACTCCCTACTGACTGAAGTCCAAGTCCAAGTCACATTGCGACTGACGGTCAGTCAGTCAGTAAGTCTTGGTGTCAAGTGATAGGTACCACTGTTGCCTGACGCCGTGTTTACAAGTGTTGCTAGCAACGCTGTCGGGAGTTGTTTACAGCTGGGCATTAACCACTATATTCCTTGTTACGTCACCGCGGCAATGGTTGCCTGGCGCAGCCGCTCCTCTGCCGCGTCACCGCGGGTGGGAGGTTTACCGAGCGTTGCGTACTGGTGGAAGGAGTGGGGGTATGTGACGTCACTCGCGAGACCACAGAGTTCACGCACCCCCCACTTCCCGTTGCGCCATCCATGTCGCAAAACCTTCATCAGATATAACCACCTCGCATTAAAAAAATTGTGTCCATCTCTGTGAAATAGTCTGGTGATATCTGAATATCGAATATCCAAACCATTGGGAACTTTTTGAAACAATTCTTAAGATGTATCTCTATATACACTGTAGAATTTACAGGAGAATTGGGATCATTCGCTCTTTCCAGGACTCACTAGATTCACATTTAATAAGAAACTTCCTATCAAACATTGTGATCGAGTGGCTATGAGGCGTGCTTCGTATTTTGGAGGTCCTCGGTTCAAATATATGTAAGGCAACCGGCCACCGAGATGATTTTTCTCTGGTATTTTCCTCGGCCCTTCCACAAAAATGAGGGAATATTGTTTGAGATTGGCCACGACCGCATCCATTATATCCTTTCCAAATTGGTTCTGATAATCATCCTATAATATTATATTTAAGGATCCTGCTATATTCCACACTTCTATATGTCTAATACAAACTCCGACGCAAATGTAACACTTTATTGTAGTTCTTGTTCCCTTTCTTTCACACTACATGTTTCGGCCGCAACCGGCCATCATCACGTGTATTTCACTTCACGTAGCTGTCACACTGCACTCAATATTAATATTTAAACTCCAGATTTCCAACTGTTCATTGTTCTGTCGTCAATCGGTATCCCATATTCCAGAATTCCCCTTGTCGATTTTTGTCAATTACACGTATGTTTAAATTCTGTATTAATATTCATACGTCGACTGGTTTAAAATTTTAAATTCTCAATTTAGCTTTAATATTTAAAATTTAAATTTAGATTTAAAATCACAATCACAGAGATACCTGCTCTGTGTGCTGCAGCGGCTACCTCTTGCTTTCAGCACAACTCGCGTGTTATTTGTAATACACAAATATTCGTGTTACTGTCTTATGTTCTTACGGTATTCCTATATAATTTGTACTGTTATGTGTACTTACTTTGTGCAGGTTCTCTGTGTGCGTGCCACTGCTTTTCTTAATACGTTTGCTGTCTGGTGTGTTGTGTGCTGTGTTATTAATATTGAATGCAGTGTGATAGCTACGTGAAGTGAAATACACCTGATGATGGCCGGCTGCGGCCGACACATGTAGTGTGAAAGAAGGGGAACAAGAACTACGATAAAGTGTTACATTTGCGACTTCAGAAGATGACTTCTATTTAAACAACCACAATGCGAAGCACAGAGAAGAGCGACGGACAGCACTTACATTGCAGCCTACAAGGTTAGCGCAGAATTAGCGTCGAATTTATTTGGGAGGTACCAAGTTCGCCAATATCCCGAGATTTTCTTGAGGTTGGGGCATCCCCAGCATTATACGTACTTACTGCCATGAAATACGCGTGGAACATTTCTTCCACGCTTTCAGTTCACTGTGCATAACCGTCTTTCTGATGTCACACTCACTCACGAAGCTGAGCCCTTCCTGAGATGTCGCCAATTGTGCAGCTACTCAAGAACTTCCCAACATTTAATGGAAACCGAAGGTTCACCAACGTGTCCACCAGAGCCCTCCACTGGTCCCTATCCTGAGCAAGATCGATCAATCCATATCACCCCATCTCCCTAAGACCCATTTTAATTCTGTCCACCCATCTACGTCTATGTCATTCTAATGGTCTCTTTCCTTCTGGCTTTCCCGCCAATAACCTATATGCATTCCTCTTCTCCCCCGCTCGTGCTACATGCCCTGCCCACACCATCCTCCTTGACTTAATTATTCTAATTGAATTTAGAGGACAGTACAAGTTATGAAGCTCCTCATTATGCAGTTTACGATGTCTACTTGTTTTTTATTCCTTTTCGAGACTAACAACACGTCGGATTACACATGGAATGTTAAGATGATTACTGAAAAATGAATTGGAAGGAATGTGGAAGGAAGTGGGGGTAGTCCAATTTGAGCAAGTATTACGGACCTGCTCGAAGGGAATGAAGAAAACGGGCAGCTGCCCCTCATGATGGACGGCTTCTCCCGCACGCGAGGCATGAGCGCTATCCACTCTGCCGCGTAGTTCAGTTCCTGATCTTCTTCGAGGCTGACTTCTGAGGTTATATAGCGTCGTTAAATAACTTACGAGCCAATCCATTAACCTCAAACGTTAAAAAATTGGCATTAAATATCTAATGAGCAATTCTGTATGGAATGAACGGCTACAGCTTAGCTTAAATCCTCCCAATATAATGTTCTAAGGAGGAAGTGGCAAAACAGAACAAAAAGTTCCCCTCATGTGTGGGTTACTTAACGGCACGGCATCGGAAGTAATAGGTTCAGGTGACCATTCGCAATGACGACCGGCAAAAGACATGACGAAAGGTTGCTGGAGTGTTTCAGGTATTGTTCAGGTATTCACTAGGAAGGCTTACGAAAACCCTCGAAGGCTTCAGAATAGCCAATGTCACCATTCGAACCAGGTACCTCCCAAATACAAGTTGGACGCGATAACAGCGCATTTTTTTTTTCCTTTGGTGTTACAGCCCCAATTTGTGCCTAGGCCTACCTCCATGAAACTCTCCGTTTCACTTCGGTTTACCAGATCTCAGACATTCGGTAGGACTCCTTGGGCGAGTGACCAACTCGTCGCAAGGACTGTAACTGTACACAAACAGAAAACCGCGAGCGATCGAAGACAATGCATGCCTTAGACCGCTCGGCTACCGTGACCGGCAACGTAAAGCATTATTACATTATAAATAACATTTCAAGTAATCTGTGACAGTAAAAAATAAAATATGAAATAAATCACGACTGAAAAGAAAATGTAATTATATATAGTCTGTACGAAGAGTGTATTGCAGCTTTCCGAAAAATGATTAGTTTCAAATTAAGTAGCCGGGAGGTCTAAGGTGTGTACCGTCTTCCATCGCTCGGAAGACGAGATCGTGGGTTCGAATTCCACTCAGGGCATGGATGTTCTGTGTGTGTGCCTGTGTGAGGGCGTTTTTCTGTGTTTGTGTATAGGTACAGTCCTTGTAACGAGCTGATCACTCGTCCAAGGAGTCCTACCGTCTGTAAAATTATCAAAATGAAATAAACACAACCTCGACACCGTAAAGGAATAAGAGGAACGGATTAAGAAGTTCAAATTAAGTAAATGAAAAATTCAAATAATGACTAGTTTCGTTTAAAAATGGGGCACACTTATGTGGCCCTGCATGAATGCGGGTGTTGCATTCGGCTCGTCTCCACTCAATTCTGCACACAGCAGGTTTTAATTATACCGCACAGTTATGCAGAATTCTGGAATTCCCATTCCGTTAAAGCTAACAAGCAAAGCAGCGCAGGCGCATCGCTCGGAAAACTGCAGGGGGCGAGGAACTATCAGATAGGAAACAGAGAATTCACTGTTTTCACAATTACCACGAACATCCCTCATTTGAAAATAGTTCTCCAACTAAACACGCATGTAAATTAATTTGTACGTTCTTCGCTTGGGGCTGTAAATGTAATGTTTTGAAGCCCGAGTTCGTTTCCAATACAAAGACCAATCGTTGTTGTTGTTTGGGGAAATAATCGCTGCTATTTCCGAAAATCATAAAAACGCACTTACATAACCTCAACAGCGGCGGCCCGGGTTCGATTCCAGGTCTGGTCAAATGGGATTTGTGGTGGACAAAGTGGCGCCGGGGCGGGTTTTCTCCGAGTACTTCGGTTTCCCCTGCCAATTTTCATTCCACCAAATTCTCCACCATCATAATCACCCGGGGCATGTACAATAGGCCAATCAGTAGCCGCCGTGCCGAGTCGACCCAGTTGGACTCCACCCCCTACTAAGCAAATTAAAAAAAAAATAACCTGCAGGCAAAATCCAGAGATTTCTAAGTGTAATTCAGGTGATACGTATAGTAAGCACTGTGCTTTAAACCATTACGTTAAAAATAAATCTTATATATAACATAAATCATGCCGACATGATATCGTATCTTAAATGCAGTTAACAGGATGTACTGGGCCATAAGTTGCTATGATATAATCAAATGTTACATAGGCCAAACAAATACTACGTACAATTCTGTCAGTATACGTGGGAGGATAATATTAAAATTGATCTTAGAGAAATATGATAGGGTGGTATGCACTGGATTCATCTGGCTCAGATTTGGGAACAGTGGAGGACCACTGTGAATACGGCAATGAAAGTTGCGAGTTCCATAAAATATTTGCGAATTCTTGTGTAACTGAGCGCTGAAGGCCGTGCCATAGCTCAAGCGGTTAGTCGCTGGCTTCCTACAGCGGCGGCCCGGGTTCGATCCCGAGTCTGGTCAAGTGAGATTTGTGGTGGACAAAGTGGCGCTGGGGCGGGATTTCTCCTAGTACTTCGGTTTCCCCTGCCAATCTTCATTCCACCAAATTATCCATCATCATAATCTCCCGAGGCAGGTACAATAGGCCAATCAGTTGCCGCCGTGCCGAGTGGAACCAGCTGGGCTCCACCCTTCACTAAGCGAATTAAAAAAAAATTAAAAAGTCTGTTATGTTACCCATTCTGAAATAAGGAGCTGCCTTAAAGGCATTGCTTTTTTGTTTGATTTAAGATATGCCATTGGAAGTCCAAGAAAAACAAGTGGGAGCGAAACTGAATGAGGCACATTTGCCTCTGTTCTATGCTGATGATGTACTCTACTGGGGAATAACATGAATGCTATGAAGAAAAACGTAGAAGCGCAGACACTAGAAAGGAGGTTGGCCTGAGCAGGGATGCAGGACAAAATCATGACATACTATGCTAAAAGCCGGAAGGTCGCAGGTTCAAATCCCGATCAGGCCATTGCACTTTATCAATTGACCTAATCCTTCCAGCCATACTATGGCCCTGGGATCGGCTCAGCCTCTAACAGAAATTAGTACCAGGAATATTCTTGGACTGTTCTTGGAGGTAAAGGGCGGCCGGAGCGTAGGGCTCACAATCTTGCCGCCATATATGAGCCGACTGTCTAGAAAATCTGAGAACCTCAATATCTCAAAACCCTGTGGGCCTCCACGGCCTGTTACAGGGATAGCTTTACTTTTTACTTTTACAGACACGTAACAAATCCTCTGAAAATTTGACGAAGTTCTACATTTGGGAACGACGGTGGCAAATCAAAACTTGATTTACGAGGAGGGTAAGAACAGACTAAATTCAGATAATTCTTGCTACCACTCTGTTCAGAAACTTTTGTCTTATGGTCTGCTGTCTAAAAACGTAAAAATGAAAATATACAAACGTAAAATTTTATTTATAGTCTTGAGCGCGCGCGCGCGCGTGTGTGTGTGAAACTTGATTTCTGACATTAAGTGAACACAGACCGAGGATGTTTGAAAAGGGGATGCTGAGGAGAATATTTTGACTGATGACGGATGAAATCATGGGAGGCAGAAAATTGCAAATTGCAAAATCTCGAAAAATAATTGGAATGATTAAGTCAAAAAGATGAGATTGACAGGGCATGGGGGAGAAGATTAATGCATAAGGGTATACGTGGAAAAACCATAAGGAAAGCGACAACTAGGAAGACCTAGACGTTGATGGGACAATCATTTTAAAATGGACCTTAGAGAAACATAATGGGGTTGTGAACTGGACTCATCTGGTTCAGGATGGAGACCAGAAGCGGGTTCTTGTGAACACGGCAATGAGATCTGTTTCCATAAAATGTTTGGAAATTCTTGAGTAGCTGAGCTACTGTTGGCTTCTCAAGAAGGATTAGACTTTACGTAGTTAGTTAGTTAGTAAGTCAGTCAGTATTCTGAAAATAATACGAAACATACGAATATATTCTTTGGGCAACATGCCGAATCATTTAATGTTAAAGGAAGTGGTACATTTCGTTGCTAATATGCTTAAAAGGTTAATGTATCGAATTAGAAATTACTTGTCCAAAGCAGGGTCTAATGAGTTCCGGAAACTGTACACTGCACTCTGTTACACATAAACGAGGGGCGAAATACAAGGTTCACATAAAGGTGTCTCTATTTTTACACACCGACAGACGAGTCTTGCATGTGGGCCGACTCGGTGACAGGATGTACGCTAGTTCACACAAACACACATGACAGAGTACATTTGTCGTAAGCTACTATAAAGTGAAAACCCCATAGTAACGTCTGTACGAGTACTCAGTCTCGTTTGGGCTGCTGACGATGAAGGGGGCGAATTATTATAAAATTTACTTTTAGTATCTGAGGCCGAGATAGCAGAGGCCAATGTTTCAGCAGCGCTGACACCAAGGCCTACAATGTACCAGCTCCAGGCATTTCACATTCTCAGTTTCCATCTCCCTAGAACTATTTCTTCAGTACGTCGTCGTTTTTCGATCGGTCTTCTTTAAAATATTACTTACTTACTTGCTTACTTATACGTGGTGCTGAGCCCTTCTGGAGGAGCCGCCAATTCTGCAGCTAGTCAAGAATTTCTCAGCATTTTATGGAATCAGAAGGTTCATTACCGTGTTCACAAGAGCCCTCCACTGGTCCCTACCCTGAGCCAGAGCGATCCAATCCATACCATCCCATCCTGTCTCTCTAAGATCCATTTTAATAACGTCCACCAACCTACGCCTCGGTCTTCCCAGTGGTCTCTTTCCCTCTGGCTTTCCCACCAATATTCTATATGCATTCTTCGTCTGCCCCATTCGTGCTATAAGCCCTGCCCACCTCATCTTCCTTGACTTTATTATACTTGGAGAAGAGTACAAGTTATGAAGCTCCTCATTGTGCAGTTTTCTCCAACTTCCTGTCTCTTCATCTCCCTTCGGTCAAAATATTCTCCTCAACACCCTGTTCTCAAACACCCTCAGCCTATGAACTTGATTTGTTTCATTCTGGTCCGTCACACCAACAATATTATAAAGGATAAAACAACTCCGTTCGGTGTGTCTGTTGAAGTAGTAAAAACTTCAACAGTCACACTGGACGGAGTTGTTTTATCTTTTATAACCCTCAGACTATGTTCCTCCCTTAATGTCAGAGACCAAGTTTCACACCCATACAGAACCACAGGCAAAATTATAGTTTTGTATATTCTAATTTTTGGGTTTCGATCTGTTATCGTTTTTCCCAAATATCTGAACTGTGCCACATTTTCAAAACATCTGTTTCCTATCTTTATGTCATGATTTTGCCTTAAAAATTGTGCTTACTAAATCTTCGAAAATAAGGCGAAGTTAAAATATTTTGGTCTCCAGTAACAAAACCAAAATGACTCTCTTTAAAAATTTTGGTGAATATTTCCCCGTCTCCTATCTGACATGTAAACATTCAAATAAAGTATTACAAATTAGAATTTTAACTTTTCTTTTGCATGGACATGAATGTGATCTCTCACATTAGTGTTGCTTCCTGGTCCCTCGGCTTACTATTCAACCCGGAAGATGGAGGCAGTATATAGCTCCGAAATGTCTGTGAACTTACAACCCAAAACAGTATTCTTCTTACTTCATGACTGATCCTCACTCACAATCACAAACAAAGTGATTTATCTTTTGCCAGTTGGGCACTACATGAAAAGACAGGAACATATTTAGGCTGTGCATACACACCTACCAGAATTCATGGCAATAACTCTGCATAGCCTGTACTGTATGGAGTCTGTCACCATGACATGTCATTGCTACGCTTTCATCTCTTCATGGAATAAGCAAGTGTGACAAGTCGCTCCATTACGATCGCTGTATGCATGAAGGAGTGATGACACTTACCTGAAAGAAAAAAAAAAGAGTACATTAACTGATAATAATACTAAGAGAAGGTTGATATGTTCGCAGATTCCTATAACATACTGATCAGACTTCAGAGTTACTTGTCTCAGCTACTGAATGTGCATGGGGATATTGGTGTCAGACAGACAGACAGACAGCTGAGCCATTAGAATCCGAGGTAAGAAGCCAGGCAGTATCTTTGGAATCAGGAAGGCTTGCCTCAACAACTGAAGCCATCTATTATTTTACCAATTATAAAGGCGATAAAACTGACTGTAGTAATTATCGAAACATGTCACTGCTGTCAAATTCATATAAAATTAAAAGTATACTTTTACCAAGGTTAGGTCCATAAGTAGATGAAATTATTGTGAATCATCAGTGTGGGTATACGAAACGTATAGTAAAGTCCGTATAGGTAAACATTTGTCGGATACATTTTTTATCCAGAGGCCTAAAACAAGGAGATGCTCTAACGCCATTACTTTTCAACTTTGCTTTAGAATATGCTATTAGGAAGGTCCAGATAAACCAGGTGAGACTGAAATTGAATGGAACACATTAGCCTTTGGTTTGTGGTTTGAATCTTCTGGCTCAGGATAGGGACAAGTGGCGGACTCTTGTGTACATTCGAGTTCCGTAAAATGATGAGAATTTCATAAGCAGCTGAGTAACTGCAAGCTTCCCAAGGAATACTCAGCTCCACGGACTTACATTTCGAGTCTACATGCAATTACGGTGCTAACGCTATTCTATACGCTTCCAGTTCACCGTTGCACATGCACTAGGGATCTCGGTCATCACTAGCCGTATCCTGGCAACGGATTTATCAGTCTCAATGTAACTTCAAATCGCAAATGAAATCTTCTCAGAGTCTAGTTCTTCCTTGCAGTTGCCAAGTCCGAAGACTCGACTCAGCTGCTCTCGACTACAGTTCTGAACACTCTGCTACTCTCCTTCTACTTCTACTATCCTGCCGAACACTTCTTATAACCACTTTGCACAGACCCAACGGGAAAACCCGTCTTCTGTTTTCCAAAATGCGTGTTTACTGGTCCGTTACCTAGCATTTGATGTCCTATTGTTGAGAACTTGTATTGCGGGAATGTATTTACCGACCCTTTGGCTAGTAATGGGTATACACGTCACAATAATAATAACACAAACAACAACAATACAACACAACTAGATAAGGAAATTCGAGCAATATGGCATCAAGAAGGAGTTCTTGTGGTAACAATTCTTAGTGTCACAACAAAGATAGTACTAATTTGTATTGTTTGCATCTTGTTGCTTGAATACAACTAATAATATTACGTTTACTAATTCAGTCAACGCAACAAATGGTTATTAAATTAAACCACGCTATATTTGTTCCACCCTTAATGGCTCATCTTCAGGTGCTCTGGGTTACATGCTTAATTACTGAATTTTAACGCATGATCTTGTTCGAATATTTCATATCATTGTACGAGCGTTAATTACTATACTGTTAGTTTACATAAGCCGTAAAGTGTATGTAAGGTTCGAAACATGTAGTGTGGTTTCAATTAATAAACATTTGTTGTGTTAACGCCTGAATTAGTAAAATTAATATTATTAAAGATAGTCTTATTATACTGCACACTACTAGACTGGTAAGCTTCAAGGTTACGCTGCCCTGCAAAAGCCATAAATCACTTTCATCGTGCCATAATTTTTAAATCTTGTATGATATTAGATTAAGGTAACAGGCCTACTTATGACATGTCCGACAAAAATTTGAAAACACGCATGCGCCTACCAAACAAACAAAACTAATGCAATTAGATTATATATTCGAAAAAACATGCAATATGCTTTAGTCTATTTCCATAACACTTGTAACAACTGTACTCTTAAACTTTGAAATTGTTGTGCTCTGTACAAAATTAAATTACGAATCGTTTTGAGTGAGGCTATAGTCTATCACGGCAGCCGAGCGGTCTGAGGCATTCACTGTCTTCGCTCGCTCGAAAGCCGGGATCGTGGGTTCGAATCCCAGACAAGGCACGGATGTTTTGTATGTGTTGTCCTGAGTTTAGGTAGAAGCCTTGCGACGAACTGATCTCTCGTACAAGGAGTCCTACCGTCTGTAAATGATCATGAAATTGAGAATCAGAGGCCAGGGCCCAAGGGGGCTGTAGAGGCAGTGAAGAAAAAAATCTTTCATCGCCAAGCTAACGAACCGAATGAAGAAAACTTATAAAACATAACATACACGTATTCATTTCAAAAGAACAGCCTATTCTTTCTCTTTACTTGGCGCTCCCTCTGTTCCCACAAATTCGTCATTCACAATCATATCATCTGTCCTAAAACAACGTCCTGCTCGCCTTCTAATCTATACAATCTATCTGTTATTGTTAAATTTAACGACGATTATCAACTGAACGGAATATATTATAAGCAAAGGATTCAGAATAATGAATGACTTTGAAGGAACCAGTCGTATCCTATTTAAAGGTAGGCCTGAAATTCTGAGGTACTGAGAAAGACCATGAAAAATCTCAATCCGAATAATCAACTCCCGAGATGAGATATAAACCCGGGGCCTATCAAATACGAAGCAGGAATCCTAGTAACTACGTCGCGATACTCAGCCATAATTGATACAATGTAATCAAATAAACAAATGGTTGATACACCATCTCGTCGTACAGAAAATAACCGCCAAATACTGGAGCCAACTTCATAATTACAAAACGCGCGACCTTTGTCAGAATTATTTCTCCGTACTCTGCAGGCGCGCGTGTCCATCCGGCCGAGTCCCATGAGGGTGCGAGACAAATTGCGGTCCCTGATTGGCCGGAACCCACCACAGAACCAATTTTGTTTCGTCTGTAGTCAACCAGGTGAACAGAAACATACACCGAGCTTGATGTTCGTAATTACTTGGCGACTGTGTGTGAGGCTTCTCGGCTCCCACTCCTTATCGAAGCAACTGTCGTCGGCTCGTACTTATTTAACGACACTGTATCAATTGCAGAGGGGTATTTCGTGTTGAATACAGTGAGCGAATGGTTACATTAAACGACGGTAATAAATGAAGAAGCGTTCACGTTTCGCCTAGCGGGACTATGGTCTATACTGGGCGCTCTTTATCCAAAGCATGTCGATAAATTATATTTAATTTCAAGTGAAAAATTAATACAAATAGCAAGTCAATGAACTATTAATAAAGCCAGCAACTGCGTAGACTAATATGAGATGGGCAGGGCATGTAGCACACATGGGGAGAAGCTGAATGCATGAAGGATTTTGGCAAGAAAATCATAAGGAAAGGGACCACTACGAAGACCCAGAGACAAATGGTAGGATGCTATTAAGATGGATCGTTGAGAGGTGGGACAGGGTGGTGTGGATTGGATTGATCTAACTGAGGATAGGAACCAGTGGAGGGTTCTTGTGAACATGGCAATGAACCTTGGGGTTCCATAAAATATTAGGAAATTCTTGAGTGGCTGAGCGACTGGCGGCTTCTCAAGATAGGCTAAGTTCCATGGAGTTAGTTAATATACAAATGTGTACGCGGTAGGGAAAATATTAGTAGCATCGTTAATGAACACTCTAATCGCCTAACCTATGGTATGGTCTAATGCGATGTTAGAACATACCTCAACACCAAGCAATGGGGCCTCGCAAGGAAGGTTAGGCATGTACATATTCATATGCACGGCGAGCAGGTCAGAAGAACAATACGTGTTAGCTATTTCCGTACATAGAGAGGGCAGGTAAGGGCAGTGGTAATGTGTCGCACTCCACTTCAAGAGATGTAGCTCATATCCATCTCATATCTTTACGCCCATGCCAGCACATTATTTGAAATGGGGCTGAGTCATTTATTCCGTACAGACTGCAATTTACCAAAATTTAAGACCTTGGGAAAAATAGGCAACTTAAGCCATAATAACAATACAAGTGAGAAGTCTGGACTGAGACTTATAACCCGTCTGAAATGGGAGAGCACTTTTCCTTGAGGAAGCTAGTGTTTGCTTTCATTCGCACTGGGGTTCTTGTGATTTGGGTGACAGCATGGGAGCACGGGGGCGATTCCCTTACCCAGCATATCAGCTTACGTCCCTTGCCAAGAAACAAGAGGTCCCTGAAGCCGCCATATGGTGAGCAACACATGGGATGTATCTATTTATCTGTCTATCTATGGCTCTACAGTTTTATTGTTGGATTCTGGGCGAATTTTCAGTTTCTTAATCTATACACAGTCCCTAGGACTCCTTGGACGGGAGATCAGCCAGTCGGAAGGCCGCTAGCTACACACAGAACAACACAAACATAGAATAAACGCACAAAGACACCAGTGAACTCAAGTGGGATTTGAACCCACGATCCCACCGTTCGAGCGGGCGAAGACAGTTCATGCCTTAGACCACTGTGACCGGCTGCAACATCTGGGATACATACAATACGAGTATATATTATAGTAGGCTAAACAAATTTAATTACAAATTACAAATACAACAACCGTCTCTTGCCAACTGTGTGCTATTGTAACAGAGGAAGATATTTCTAAATTTACGCTAAGAGCAGAATCCAAATGAGAGCAATTCGTTTTTTGTGTCTTCCAAGGAAATTAATCAACGGCCGACTTAGCAATAGCAGGAAAAACATGCTGGATAATCAGGTACGGCCGTGGCCAAACTGAGGTGTTTTTCCGGGATTTACTCGAGGGACTGAGGAAAAGCAGCAACATTTTCAGAATAGATGCTGTCCCGGTCGAAATTAGAACTGAGTACCTACCAAGTACATATTTAGAACCTTAACGCTAGACTAACCTTTTCGGCATATAACAATATCAAATTGGCACGCGGCAACATTATAACACAACATATTCGAACTTTGGGCCTATGTTTTCTGTGATGAGGTTTTCAGTGTACACTTACATTATAAACACAATGAAATCGTGCTAGATGAAGTTCTCACAGCGATGGACTACTGATGAGTAGTATTGTCTGGGACGTCACATCGTGTAGTCTTATATAAGGTCACAATCTACCTGACTACACGGCGTCACATCTCTGAAAATAATATTCTTCACATGTAAGATGTGAGGTTTTCACGGCGTTGGCTGCAGCCACCTGCTCACGCTGGTTCCTCATTCGAGGAATTTTATACCCCGAAGATGGAAGCGATACGTTCCTCCGAAACGTCGGTTTACACAATATATATACACGGCACCACACCCCAGAATCCGGTTCTTCAATATTTTTCATAATTGAATTAGTCGTAAGATCTAAATATTAAAGAAACGAGCATTTCTGACTTCATTTTTTTTTGTTAAGCATAAACGAAACTTTAAACTCATATTAATTATGTATGCGGTATTTCCTTTATTAAAAATTGAATACGAAACTTGATCATTTATGAATTCACGTCGATAAAGACGTGTCTCGTAAAGATTACTATGCATGTGAGATGGGTCGCCAGTCAAATTAACTCTCCACTACTCCTTTAAAGCCTCTCAAAGCCGTTTCATCTAAATATATTTGTATTTGAAAATATTTGGAAAATGCGATTAAATCTCAGTACTACATCTGCCTAACGATAAGCACTATTAAGAGTATTATCTTGTGGGATGCACCATCATGTAGTCCGATGCAAGTGCGCCGACGTTTCGGAGAATCTTACTGCCTCCTGTCTTTTGGTTCGAAGAGTAAGCCAAGCAAGAAACTAGCAGGAAGCAAGCGGTCGCTCGTGTGGTAACATCGTTGCAAGACACAGCGGGATGACGGAGGTCGTCCGGGTACGAAGACAAGTTTCGAAACAGGCAGCTTTAATCTTATCGTAACCTGGAATGGCAGCAGGTCATGTAATGCGCAACGCGCATGTAGAAGTTATTGCACATGATATCTCCCACATATTCTAAGAGGTCTTGAAAAATCTCAAGATATGAGTAGTTTTACTTTCATTTCAAGCTGATTTCTTCTCCCCCACCTGAACAATTTCTTGTATTTCGTTCAAAACGCTTGTTTAACTGTATAATCTTCACGAAACCAGCATTAGCCATTTCCTGTTACACACGTTGTTTTTTGTGTGGTTTTTTTTTTCGCTGGCTCTACAGCCCCCTTGGACCCTGGCCTCTGATTTTCAGTTTCATGATCATTTTACAGACGGTAGGACTCTTTGGACGAGTGATCCCGTCGATGTACATCATTAAACTAAGTGAGGTGAATAGGCCCGCTTTGTGAAATTTTATAAATCTGATTATTCGCAAATGAAACTCCGCTTCTATACAGTGGAGCGGTTATGGACGGCACGAGTAAAGCTCAGAAGCAGAGTCAGTAGGCTTGCAACAGACCTCGAAGTACCACGAACGTGCCCCAGTCGCTGAATAATTTTTTTCCTTGGCACTACAGCCCCAGTGGGCCTAGGCCTACCTCCATGAACTTCTACGTTCACCGCAGAATAATTGTAGAGGATAATTCGACGAAGCAATAAAATGACAAAATCGTATTCACCCCTAGCAACAGGAATCAGCAGCGGTGGTCCTAATTACCCAATGGCTTTCTGGCGAACAAGGCAAGGTTGAGCCTTGACAAAATTCGATACAGCAGTTCAGAATGGAAGCAATCACAATAGAAACAAATATATATTACTGGAGAATGGCCGCCCTTACCAGCAACGGAATGGGGATAATTTTACACCCATTGGGCATGGAGTGCTACCTGTGGTCCGATTCACTCGAACTTGCCCCAGTCTTACAGAAACCTTTCAGTGGGCCAACTGTGGGAAAATACTGTAGCCATACCTAACCACAGTAAGTCTTCAGACATATGAACATGTGAACGGCTGCGCAAACAGAACGGATACTGTTTTGCAGTTCAGCGATGGTTCACGGCCGGTTATCGTACACGTCAGGTGACCCCCGCCCCCACGGGGAAAAGGGTCAAAGAAATAAGACAGTAGTTGAAGTAACTTATTCCTTGCGCTCGTACACCATACTCTTCATCATGTCCCATAATTAGTAACCCAAGCAGCTAAGATCCCGACAAAGCGATTTGGAATTTTCATCTCCATATAAACTTAAGACCTCATTGAGCCAGCTTTCATTTCTGCGAAGTAAAGTAAAGTAAAGCTATCCCTGTAACAAGCCGTGAAGGCCCATAGGGTTGTGAGACGTTGAGGGTCCCACATTATCTAAACATTCGACTCAAAGATGGCGGTAAGGTTGTCAGCCTTACGCGCCGGCCACACTTTACTCCACAGAAAAATTATTTAATTAATTTCTGGTACTCATGTCTGTTAGAGGCTGAGTCGACCCAGGGCCATAGTGCGGCTGGAAGGATTAGGTCAACAAAAAAGTCAAATGAGCTCATCGGGACTTGAAACCGCTACCTCCCGGCTTGTAGCATAGTGTCTCAACCAACTACGCTACCGCGTGCCCCTTACATTTCTGCAAACAATTACAATTCTTAAATATCTTTAACAAATTGTGAATTAAAAACATAGCCTCACTTATGTTTCTACAGGTGGTAAACATGCTGAGACATTTCTGCCTTTACCATTTACATAGAAGGCCCTTTCATCACTGAAAATGTGTCTAATGACACCTTCGCGTTTTTAATGAGATAAGTCCATGAAGACCGACTGGTATACCAACTTGTCATTACCATTGACTGTGTCATTTCGGACAGAAGCGCGAATGTCTCTCTAACACTTCCAACCTTGTCTGTAGCACACCAAAATTTTGATAGTGCCATACGGCGATTTTTGTGGACTACTGAAAACGGTCCCTCTCTAACTTCGGTCTCTTTCATCTCCAACGGCTGGTCTGTCAGCCTTTCTCGCGTGACTCGGTCTCTTGTGCCACTGAAGCATGACGTATTAACACCTGTTAGGAAGAGTCTTAATTAATTTTAATTCGCTTAGTGGGGGGTGGAGTTCAACTGGGTCCACTGGGCACGGCGGCCACTGATTGGTCCTTAGTAGCCTGCCCCGGGTGATTATGATGATGGAGAATTTGGTGGATTGAGGATTGGCAGGGGAAACCGAAGTACTCGGAGAAAAACCGCCCCAGCGCCACTTTGTCTATCACAAATCCCACTAGACCAGACCCGGTATCGAACCAGGGCCGCCGCGGTGGGAAGCCAGCGACTATCCGCTTGAGCTATGGCGCGGCCTTGGGAAGAGTCTTACCTTAGGCACTGATGTTCAAAATACGTCTTACACGTTTGTCGCACGCCTGATAACTTCAAACCAGAACAAACACTTGGCTCTTTCCACATCGGTGGACGCACCGCCTTGTTTTAACCAACATAGCGTCCCTAGTCACAGAAGCTGCAATTCATCACAGGTCACATATATTCGGATACAGCGCACTGCGTTGAAATTCACATTTAACAGCAGAAATTTATAGTGTCAACGTCGTAAAATTGTTCACCTCATTTTAAATTAGCGCATACAGAATCGTAACTAGTTTCCAGCATACGACTATACCGCACGTACACAATTCCAGCATCTTTAAGTGGCTGCTACGTAGACGACTGCGTAAATATAGGTTATATTTCAAGTCGTTTACAAAATTATCTCCTTCTTCACGCCTCATTTTGCAGAATCAATAAAGATGAAACGCTGTTTCGTGATTTACGTTTGACGTTGAATTATAGTAAAGAATTTCACTGAAATTTTCGAAGTTTTATGAGGACGAAAGCAGCGATTCACAAACTAGAACTGTCACTAAGATGTAAAAGTTTATGACGATGGTATACTAAAAGAATTATCGTGTTTCTGGACATTATTCATCGTCCTGCTTTTACTGACGTGTGTGTCATGTGTGCAGTGAACAAATAACTGTTCAGAACATGCAACAGTAAATGGGATCAGCTGAGAAATGTTTTCCCACCGCGGCGGCTCGGGTTCGATCCCGGATGTGGTCATGTGGGATTTGTGGTGGACAAAGTGGCGCTGGGGCAGGTTTTCTCCGAGTACTTCGGTTTCCCCTGCCAATCTTCATTCCACCAATTGCTCCACAATCACCCTCACCTGTCATCTGGGGCTGGTACAATAGGCCAGAAGTGGCCGCAGTACAAGGGACTTAGTCCCACCCCACTAGCAAAAAAGAAAAGTTCGCAACTGCGCTCCGTGTTTGCAGCAGCTGATATTATTATCATTCCAACGTAACGCATCATCATTATTTACGTTTAAATTAATTTATTTACATCTAATTCAAATGCAGATCATCCTTTCCTTCAACATATAACGTGGCGTTACGAGAAGTGGTGCAGTAAACACTTCCATCTTAGTACGACGAGGGAACTTACACATTTTCACACCGTGCTTTTTGGTACGTAAGTAGGAACGTTTCGGAGGAATGTACCACTTCTGTGTTCATTGTACCTACCTACTAGGTACGGTATCTTAATCCAGAGAACCATAATATTAAGGTTTCTCACCCTCCTTCAAATCCCACCAAGCTGCATTAATTATGAATTTTTCTTCCATCCTTTCAATCTGTTTCCCATCAGAATTAATCTTGAAATATGTATCTTATGTACAGTTGGCAGGGGTTCTTGGACGGGTGATCAGCCCTGTCGCAAGACCACTACCAACACAGGGCAACACAGACACAGAATAAAAGCACATCCATGCCAGGAGTGGGATTCAACCCCACGACCTCAGTATTCGAACTGACGAAGACATTTCAAGCCTTAGGCAGAGCGGCCCACAGTGATCGGCAATTATGTACGCAAAAGCTTAATATTCTCGACAGGTCACAGGCCGATATTTTTACATGGAGAGTCAGCCTTTCCATTAAATGTATTTAAACCAAATGATTATCGTGAATCTGCGGTGACTGCCAAACCTCATTAGAGACCGCTTTGTATCACGTCATTTGAACTGACAGCAATAATCACCGCTTTTCGGGCAAGCAAATAAAACTCGTGCAAAGCCTACATACATACTTCTGGCTTGACGGATGATATAATAGACGATGGATCTGATTACATATTGCTTGTTCACATACAGGCCTGGTCGCCTCTGGGCCCAAAACAGACGGATCGTGGATCAGTTCTCTCCGCATATGTAGATAAAATCTGCCCGGGTTTGGTTCAGCCATGATTTCTATACAAAGATTTCTCCAACTTCAATTTTCAATATACATCAATGTGGGATTTCGACGGATAAACGCCTGAGCTATGGAATGCCTAAATACATTAAATTTGACTTGGGGCACGCGGTAGCGTAGTTGGTTGAGGCACTACGCTACAAGCCGGAAGGTCGCGGATTCAATTCCCGATGGGGTCATTGTATTTTTCAATTGATCTAATCCTTCCAGCCGCACTGTGGGCCTGGGGTCGGCTCAGTGTCTGATAGAAATGAATACCCGGAATCTTTCTGGGGATAAAGGGCGTCCGGCGCATAAGGTTCACAACTTCACAGCCATTTGTGAGCAGACTGTCTAGAAAATGCGGGATCCTCGACGTCCCACAACCCTATGGGCCTCCAAGGCCTGTTATAGGGAGTGCTTTACCTTCTGGTACATAAATATGGCTTACCTAATTTAAACAGGCTACGGCACAGCTCAGGCAGTTAGTCGCTGCTTCCGACCGCGGCGGCACGGGTTCAAGCCTGGGTCTGGTCAGGTGGGATTTGTGGTGAACAAAGTGGCGCTGGGGGAGGTTTTCTCAGAATACTTCGGTTTCTCCTGCCAATTTTCATTCCACTTTTTCTCGACAATCACCATCATCTATCATCTGGGACTTGTACAATAGGCCAGTAGTGGCCGCAGTACCAAGTGGACTCAGCCTCATCCCATTAAGAATAAGAAAAAATAATAATATCTATTCAAACGATATTCTACATTTACAGGACTGCACAATACAAATGAATTAATAAAACACAACATCAACTAAACTTTAGACGGGACCCATCAGTGCCAAATGGCTCATTCTGAGCAGTCCATAACAGTAATTAGAACGAAGTTTTCAACCTCTGGGCCTTGAAAATCATCTAAACAGCACAGGGAACTTCATCCGTTGCGTAACAGAAAATGTTTCGTCTCTCTTACAAAGACCATTCAGCTATTGATCTTAAACAGGATAACAGCTATTTACAGGTATTCCTGGATTCTTAACAAACATAAACACGTATGTGTGGAAAAACCGCAGTCTCTTAACGTTAAAGCACGTGGCACGTAGCATGGTTCATGGAACCAATGAGTGTCGAAGCTCTTCCTTATTATCTGGTGACGTAAGGTAACAGGACTCGACAGACTGCATACCTCTTGCTTTGTCCCTCTAAAGCCCACGTAAAGACGCCAACATGACCAGTACAGGCATTCCCTGGTCAGATGGGTTACAGCCATCGCACATGAAACGGTTAAATAGTACACTGGTTTGCAGTCAGACCTCTGAAGTACAGCATACCGCGAGGCACAGTCCAACGTTATTTGAGGACACAGCCATTCTGAACATGATTTGTCCATCTACCTATCTATGGTCCTAAAGCCCTTGTGGACCCTGGGCGCTTTTCCAGTTTCTTAATGTATATACAGACCGCCTTTGTGGTCTAGTGGTCAGAGATCCTGGTTCGATTCCCGGCGCTACCACCAGATTTCTGAGTAGTGGGTCTGGAACGGAGTCCACCCAGCCTCGTGAGGATAATTGAGGAGCTATTTCAAGGAAATAGCGGTTCCAGTCTAGAAAACCGAGATTAACGGCCGTGGGGATCCGTTGTGCTGACCACGCGACACCTCTATCCGCAAAAGTTGGCACTAACTTCGCCGACACGCGGCGGTCGCTCAGTCTGTATAGTTCGCTTGCGGACTATAAGCCACGGAATTTTCTTTAATCTATACACAATCGGTAGGACATTTTGGAGGAGGGATTAGCCGCCGCAAAGCCGCGACCTACACATAGAATAATCGCACACAGACATCCATGCCTCGAGTTGGATTCAAACCCACGATCCAAGCGTTCAAGGGGGGAGGAGACAGTTCATGCCTCAGACTGCATGGTCACTGTGATCAGCACTCTGGGCAGGATAGTTGCGGCAACAAACCGAATGCATATCCAGGGAATCGAATCTGAGCCATACATCCTACTGTTCGTCAAATTACTTAGCGATCATAGTTCCACTTCCCTTTGACCAGATCACAACCATTCTCGAACTTCGCACAGAGCTGAACTCGCGACACAACGACCCTACCACCCTACCACCCGCTATAGTTTATACGATACCATTTTCCATTGCTATGTAATCAGGGCTACTGGAAAGATTATTAAATATACAATATATAAAAATACAACTTTCGAAGAGGCGAGTATTTTGTGAAATCAATCAGAATTACATTCTATTGCTTATACAACACACAAATCAGCCGTGCTCTTGACATATGTGTCTGCCAGTTAGAATGTTATCAATTTCTATTTTGTTCATAAAATATTATCAGGAAAACAAAAACAAAATTTATCACGCTAGCCATTTCAGGCGGGGGGGAGGGTGAAATTCCGTTAACCTCCTCTAAATACAGAGCGGCCCAAAAGTCAGTTAAGCTAAAAAATTTTCTCATATTAACGGCAATGTTCAGTTTTAAACCTGCAAGTGATTTTCCAGAACGGTATCTCAGCGCTGTGCTTTGTGCACTGAACGCGCAGAATATCATTTCGAACAATTTTTGTAAATCTGATGAGTAATAAAGAAATGTCCAACAATGTTAAATAACTTTTTGGCTATCGTGTGTATCACTGTTACTGTACATATCTTCTCCCAAATCCATGCAATAAGATGAAAAAAACTTTAGACAACTGCATTCATACATAATCACCATTATTTTACAAGCTACGGATGGCGAAATATTGAGACCGAAAGACGTTTCGGCTGTATTACCATCTGAAATCCCATGACAACACACTAATTAAAAAAGGCGTAATATGTCTTATAAGGTACATACTCAATGCCACCTAAATTAAACTAAGCTAAAATAAGCTAATCAAACTTATCTAACCAAAATTACCGGATATAAGCTTCAACTTTCAAAATGGAAACAGTGTGTTCCTCTAAAACACTGGTACCTATCTACTAGTTTAGCTGAAGTTTTAACCAAGAAAACTTCACATTATGATCCTCCCATTTTGCCTCCGACTGTAATTTTCAGCATCTACCGGTATCGCTTACGGTTCTTGCTAGACGTGTACTTCGGTCTCACTCTGGCGAGGGTTAATGGAAAGTCAAGTGCAACACACTTCCTCTCTACCTCACGAACAGTCTGGAGGTCAGTCACCATGAAACATCAAGGAACCAAAGTACACTCAGGTTAAGACCGGTTCTGCTGTGCGGTTACAACTCACGTAGGAACAGGACATTTGCTTTTACGCTATGCACTACCTTCGTACATCTCCTTGAAGAACCATTTCACGGTTTCGGATAATTTTAAAAGGCAACCTCTCAAGATGTCATATTTAATAACAATATCGAATAGGAAAATGTTCGTGGACCTAATCCATGAAAACCAATGAATTATTTATTTCAAATTCATCGTGGAATTTATAAAATCGGTTTTATGTTTGTTTACGATTACAGAGGAAATAGTTATTCTGACTGACAGGTCGTCAAACGGCTTCGGCACATCATGCAATAGTAACGTATAAACCTTCACATCTTACACATAAAAGCTGTTTGATGTACGCTCGCTTGCGTGTTCGAGCGCGCACACAGAAGCCCATAGACATAGGATCCTAAAATAACATCGAGTGTGTTGAAGGTTAAACCATGCAGTGTCCTACACGCTTGTTAAAAAATTAACAATCCCACACTTTTATCATGGATAGGGAACGGATATACGAGCTTAAAAAACATGAAATCAGAGGTAAGGATGATTGGTTCAATTATATTTTTTTTAATTCGCTTAGTGGGGGGTGGAGTCCAACTGGGTCCACTCGGCACGGCGGCCACTGATTGGCCTATTGTAGCCTGCCCCGGGTGATTATAATGATGGAGAATTTGGTGGAATGAATATTGGCAGGGGAAACCGAAGTACTCGGAGAAAACCTGCCCCAGCGCCACATTGTCCGCCACAAATCCCACTTGACCAGACCCGGGATCGAACCCGGGCCGCCGCTGTGGGAAGCCAGCGACTAACCGCTTGAGCTATGGCGCGACCTTTCAATGATCTTACTTATTTACTTAATCCGTTCCTCTTATATCATACGGTGTCAAGTTCTTTTATCATTTTACAGACGGTAGGACTCCTTGGACTAGTAATCAGCTCGTCTTAAGGCCTATACCTAAACACAGGACGACGCAAACACAAAATAAACATCCATGTTTTGTGAGAGATTCCAACACATGATCCTGGCTTCCAAGCGAACGAAGGCAGTACATGCCTCAGACCGCTCGGCTAACGTAACCGGTGGCTCAATTATCACCTCTACTAAACTGTCTGTCTATAGTTCTATAGACCTTGTGGATCTTGTCCGCCTTTTCAGTTTCTTAATCTATACACAGCCGGTAGCACTCCTTGAACGGGGGATCAGGCCGTCGCAAGGCCGTTACCTACACAAAGAACAACACAAACACAGGATAAAGGCACACAAACTTCCATGCCTTGAGCGGCATTCGAACCCACGATCCCAGTGTTCGAGAGGGCCGAGACGGTTCATGCCTTAGACAGCGCGACTACTATGATGCGCCCTATTCCAAATTGCACACTTCAATGATTTCTTGAGCCAAATTCAAATAATTTATTATGTGTTTTATAAGTAATGGTAGCGAGGCCGGTCACGGTGGCCGAGCGGTCTAAGGCATGTACTGTCTTCGCTCGCTTGGAAACCGGGATCGTGGGTTCGAATCCAACTCAGGGCAGAGATGTTTAGTTTGTGTGTGCGTTTTTCTGTGTTTGTGTACAGGTAGAGGCCTTGCGACGAGCTGATCACCCGCCCAAGGAGTCCTACCGAATGTGTAAGATCTAGAAAAACCGAAGTGAACGGAGAAGTTCATGGAGGTAGGCCTAGGCCCACTGGGGCTGTAGTGCCAAGGAAAAAAGAATGGTAGCGTGGGGGAGGCGGGGGGTTCGGGGTGCGGAATGAATTCATGTATCTAAGAATAAGAACAGGGGGACTGCCCCTGTGAACACGATAACGAATATCCGGGGTTCATAAAAAGGGGGAACTTCCTCACTCACTGAGACGCTCTTAGCTTCACAAGAAACTCTGCTCCATGGGGTTAGTTAGTTATGGGGGTAGTTTCCTTCATATTGCTCTTTAATGGGATTGCAACATAAATCAGGCTTGCCTTCTCTGTTTTGTTACTGTACCTCAATATACACGGTCTGCTGAGCATAGCCCCTATTAGCTTGTAATTAGGTCTGCAGCACTATCGCAGGTGTAGTGTTGGCTTATAATCATTGCATTCTATGTTGCCATGCGGTTGATATTTGTAATATGATTGTACTTAATTTAACAACCAACATTTTAGTCACAATTTGTTAACGTAAAGTTGCATTTTCACAACAATACTGCTATGCCTATTAGAGCCCAGTGCAACAGACACTGCTTAACGCAGGGCGTAACGTAATTCTATTATTATTATTATTATTATTATTATTATTATTATTATTGCTTTACAGCCCTTTGTTGGTCCTTGGCTGTTTCTTCAGTTTCTTAATCCTATATGCAGTTGGTTGGACTCCTTGGACGGAAGATCAGCCCGTCGCAAGACCTCTAGTTACACACATAACAACACAAACACAGAATAAACGCACATAGATATTCATGCCTCTAGTGGGATTCGGAACCCACGACTCCAGTGCTTGAGGGGGCGAAGACGGCTCATGCCTTAGACGGCTCGGCCACCGTGATGTGCTTGTACTGTATAATAAGCCCTTTGAACTGAAATGTTACTTCCCAGAGCCTATGTCTGTGGTGCGGAATTGTGCTTGTGATGGTTCGTTGTTCTCGTTGTTGTTCGCCCTACGCGACAGACTCTTCCTTGATAAGCTAACAGTCGTTCAGCTAGCCAAGAAATTCCCTGCCATCCAAGGAACTCGAAAGTTTACTGTCGTGCTTCAAAACCCTGCCCAGTCCACAGCCCTCTATATTACTTATTATTTATTTCATTTCATATCTTCGTTATCTTCTATATTTATTATGAATTTCAAGTGTTTGCCTGTAACAGGCCACTGATGCTGCCAATATGTTTAATAAATGATCCGTGCTGAATTACTGCCATTACTATCATAATCGTTGCTGTTATTTTTGCCACGAATGGCGACAATTAACCGTATTTCGGTAATCACATAAGAGTGAAGGCACATAAATCTGGGAAACATGTCATTAAAGAGGATGAAAGAAATTAAATAGAAATTAACAATCATAACGTCCCGATAACAAAAGCAAAGTAACAACACATACCACAGTACCGAATGATTACAAAATATAAATGAATACTGCCTGTTTCGGAATTTCGAACTTTAACGTTAACATTCCAAATGATGAACTGGAACTAAGACAGAGAGAGAGAGAGAGATCTGATTGCGGAGATCCAAATATTTGCATTGATCTGTGACTCTAGCCAATAAACTGCTGCTTTTCTTGAATTATTTTCGAAACCCTTCTACCCCACAAAGAAGCCAGGATGTGCAGCTTCTGGACCCCGAGAGGCACGCTCTCAGTCCACAGTCACCTCTCTGCATGCAAGCAGTGCCCCACTTCGTGTCGAACCGAGTACTTCCAACATTCCAATTATCTCTTCAGGTGAGATCAGCAACTATGTTTACGGCACGTTTTAATGTTAAATAACGCAACATTTGTTCCACGGAGATTTTCATCGGAGCTGTCTGGTTCTCAGACTGCGTGCAAACGATATTTCCATACCTAACCGCTACTCGCATCTGCAACGAAGGCACGGTCTGATTTCTTGGAAATTAGAGCCAACTTTTAAAATGCAATTAAGGTGAACTTGATGTCATAAGTTGTTATGTGCGATTTGGTACAACTACTAAGGATGTGCTTTACGTTTCAATAAAAGGCTTTCGCTCTACGCGTTAGTAACGTTATGTGTATATGTACACGTAAAAGGTAAACGGTAAGGTTGTCTCTGTAACAGGCCAAGGCTCATAGGGTTATGAGACGTCGGAAGATTCCCGGTACACATTTCTGCTACGGGCTGAGTCGAACCAAAGGCCATAGTGTGGCCGGAAGGATTAGGTCAGTTGAAAAGTTATCCCTGTGCTTAAACAATTAAGCACCACGCCATGGAGATGTATGGGGGAGTGGAGGTATAGTTTCATCATTCCTGAGCTCGGCATTAGACGGATGTGAGTGGTTAGCTTGACCCCAGCAGCTTTAACTCTGGGGAAAGAACCCCCGGCACCCACTGCACAGAACGCAGGGTGGGGCTCAGAGCCAGTCTGGACAGTGTACAGAAGAGAACAATTTCTCGCTCCTGCTGGGAATCGAGCCATGGCCGTCCAGCCCATAGCACGTACCCACATCGACTCAACGTATGTATGTATACAATGGGGGAGGGGGAAGAAGAGGGCAAACACACAACAAATTTTAAATGACAGAAAATGTGTGAATGTGCAGGTGGGAAAATGGACAGAGAAGAAGGAAGGCCAGTGGTCCAACCAAGAACATGACAAACATAAAAAGAAGCGAACATCGACCGGCCACTGAACCCGGTCTGTTTCTCTCTCCACGATTCATGGAATCTTCCTTTGGCTGCAGCTTGGTCACACATACTGTACCATTGGAACACATATCGCAATGATGCGTGATGCATCAACTAACAATTTAAATTGTTAGTCGGGTCTCCTCCTAACTCAATGAACCATCTTTCATGCAACTTACTTTTTAAGGCCATTTAAAGTTTTCGGACTTTCAAACTCTTCTACATCACTGATCTAACGATAACAAATGTACGTCGAAACATGTAGTGTGCATATGCCAGAGATGTAGAACAAATTTTATTAACGTTTAGAAGCTTTTAAAAAGCAAGCTGCATATAAGACGGCTAATAACTTAAAAAGGAATAGATAAATGATGTGTAACAGGACACTGATACAATATTATCTCTGAACCAACTTCTGAAGGAATGTGCAGGAAACTTTTCAATTTTCTGCTTTCACGATGTTGGTTCTTAAGCATTGTGCCCACGTAGGTCTGTTCTCAGATGAAACTTGCATGAAAGGTTTGGTTTCACATGGTAATTCTTGCCTGACCAAATGTACAACATGAACGTTCGGCGACGAAGGGATCAATATTTATCTAACCAATTAGATTCGTTTTCGAAAATATATAAAATGCTGGCCTAATTTTCATATCGTTTTTTTTCAATAGGAATCGGGATAGTTCGATCGGTACGACGGGCTGCACGGCCCGGGTTCGATTCTCGGCAGGGCAAGATTTTTCTTCATCACATCGTCCAGTTAGACTGTGGAACCCATCCACCCTCCTATTCAATGGGTACTGCGGGCTCTTTCTCCCCAGGGGTAAAGCGGCTGGGGTGTGAAGCTGACCACTCGCCGCCATCTAGGGCCGAGGTCAAGAATGGTGGACCTATACCTCCACTCCTCCATATTTCATGGCATCGTACTTAATTAACTAAGAACAGGGACAACTTTACGTTTATTCAACTTTCATAAGCACGTCGACATTTCAACGAGAAACGGTTGTGATATGAATATCATATTATTCATAAAAAAAGTAAAAAAAGTAAATTTGTCCCTATGAGTAATTAAGCACTACGCCATGAAGACGAATGGGGGGAGTGGATGCATAGACCCACATTTCCTTCGCCTCGGCATTAGATGGAGGTGAGTGGCCAGTTTCACGCCCCTGCTGCTTTATCCCCGGTACCCACTGGATAGTAGGCTGGGGAGGGGGGGGCAGAGCCGGTCTGGACGACGTGGAGAAGAGAAAATACTTGACGCGATCGGGACTCGAACTCCGACCTCTTGGCCGTCTAGCCCGTAGCCTGTCGCTATACCAACTTCGCTATTCCGGCTCCTATCATATTTAGCCATACCACACTTATTTCAGCGATCCATTCTTGTACATAATAACTCTTGAAAGATAGTTTGAAAACACGATTTCGCTATATCTGTACGTCATACACTTGCAAACTTCTGTAAAGAGAGCTACATTCATACTAAGACACTAACTTGATAAAAGAGCGATATGCAGGATGCAGTGATGGTGTTTAAAGGTGGGCCAGGAACTTTCTTCGGTAAAGGCGAATAGTGTAAAACCTTTCCCTGCCATTTATTGCTTCAATCTGCTTCCCCCCCTATTCATAATCACCACAAACTCAAACTACCAACGTACATAATGATAAAATAGCAAGAGTTAACCTTTTACACAAATGAATCCCCCAGCTCCGAAATGAAATCCTGAATACGCATGCGCTTCACGTCCTGCCATGACGTTACGGTTTACACAGATCTGATTCACGAAACGACATCACATAAACTTCAGATATTATCCAGCTTCGAATTATGTGAGACGATGGTTACTGAAGATAAACTACAGGGAAAATAGGACTGAGGGAGAGTGGCTGACCTAGACAGTTGCTAACCTAACAGAGCGGAGGAGGCTGAGAAAACATGAAACGCTGTAGACAATATAGCTGGTGTTCGCACCGGGATTCGAACGAGGTTTACGGAGACTAAACAGTAATGACAGATTAGATGAGACGAGAAAAACATTTAACAACGCCACCTGACACCTGCAACCGTTCTTTGCAGATATATTTCGAATTCCTGTACTATCATTCTTGGTTAGTCATCTGTAGCTACACAGAGATATCAGAACGACTTCTGGTTGATCATCTGGAACTACAGAGATATCAGGACGATTCCTGGTTGGTCATCTGTAGCTACACGGATATCAGAACAATTTTTGGTTGGTCATCTGTAGCTACACGGATATCAGGACGATGCCTGGTTGGTCATCTGTAGCTACACAGATATCAGGGCGACTCTTTGTTGATCATCTGTGTTTACACAGATAACAGAAAGACGCTTGACTGGTCATCTATAGCGACACACGTTTCTTTGCTGGTCACCTGTGGCTCACACATTCCAGAACTGTTTCTGGTTGCCTTTCTGTAACTACACAGAAGTGAAGGGGCAGGGCGGTGGGAGGGTGATCAGAGGTAGTTTCTGAAAGCAGGCAGCACTTAAAATATATGTGGTAGAGGTGTCCGAAAAATGCCTCCCTTGATCTAGCACAGTACAGACTGGCGCGACTGCAGTTCATTTCTTTGTGTTACATGCTGCTGTACGATCTTCCAAACAAATCACTGTTCATTCGGTCACGTGTCCGGGGTCCGTGACTAATAATAACTAGTTCCTGGCGCCTTCTTTTGTAGTCACTCTTGATTACAATCAATTACAACAACTCACAATTAATCTACTGCCGAGGACTCTCTTCATTCTCGTTTTCCTGTCTCAATTCTCTTAGTTTCTGAACTGAACTACTGAACTGATTCAGCGTTCTCATGTGTCCTCCCTTTATAACTTCGGGAAGAACCTAATAGAGATCAACAGCTCCTCTACTACTGCTTGCTCGTTCGTTGCTATGGAAACGAGTGTTAATTAGCAACGCCTATTCGTTACTGCTGAAACGTGTCTAGCAAACCGTTGTCTAGCAATGGACGTCTCTGTAGTGCTTGTCTGACTGCACACTTCCGGCGTTCAGGCGTGATGTCACAATTCTATGCGGATCTTGTGGCAACCAAACTTAGATGAGAGCAGAATCCATCTACAGTTCTTTCCTGCAATGTCTGTACGCTATTTGTTTTCATAGTTTGCACAATATATTTTTATCTTGGTCATAGGGTTCGTTCAGAATCCTTGGACTATTTCTCAAAATTCAACTGTTTAATTCTCAGCGTTATGAAGATGAAACGAAAAGAATAAACACCGGAAAGAAAAGAATAAATTGAAAAGATTATAATGTAACAGGATGAAAACAAAAGAATGACAGGAATAAATAAAAGAAAATGAAGAATAATTAATGCAAAGGTATGGAGAAAGTATATTTGTGCTCTGACGCCTACTGCATAATCTGGCTCAACGAATTTTGGCAACTACTACTATGCTACAAGCCGGAAGGTCGCGGGTTAAAGTCCCGACGCGGTCATTGGATTTTCAATTGACTTAATCCTTCCAGTCGCAATATGGCCCTGGGGTCGACTCAGCCTCTAACAGAAATGAGTACCAGGAATATTCTTGAAATATTCTTAGGAGTAAAGGGCGGCCGGCGCGTAAGGCTGACAATCTTGCCGCCATCTATGAGCCGATTGTCTAGAAAATGTGGGAACCTCAACATCTCTCAACCCCATGGGCCTCCACGGCCTGTTACAGGGATAGCTTTACTTACTTACCATTTGTTCAAGCGGTTAGTCGCTGGCTTCCCACCGCAGCGGCCCGGGTTCGATCCCGGGTCTGGTCAAGTGGAATTTGTGGTGGACAAAGTGGCGCTGGGCAGGTTTTCTCCGAGTACTTCGGTTTCCCCTGCCAATCTTCATTCCACCAATTGCTTCACAATCCCCCTCACCTATCATCTGGGGCTGGTAAAACAGGCCAGAAGTGGCCGCAGTACAAGGGACTTAGTCCCACCTCACTAGAAATAAAAAAAAAACCCTTTCATATTAATGACTAAAATGTTCTAGACAAATTTTATGCTGAGCATAATGAAACCTGCATCACACATATCACGAGACTTGTCATTTACGAAGTACTGCACTCACCTTCATGAATGTATGCATACGATATACGTGATTCCTGTCTGTATTATCTTGCACACTTAGTTAACCTTACGTTAGCTTCTGAAGGTGCATGTAAAATAATGCTATCCCCCCTCCCTTCATTTGTCATTTTCAAGGCCCTCATTATTTTCAGCATACCAACATAACATTTCTTACACGTTAAGCAGACATTTCTGTGAATATTTGTGTTAAATTACAACACTGATGACTGCTATATAACATCACAAACAAATCGACAAACATGAATTCTCAATACAAACTGAAAGCAGAAACCAAAGAGACCATTTGAGAATCGTTACTACAGAAAGTGAAGTTGTGAAAATAAACGTTGGTTGTGGTACAGTACATCGCTGCCATCTTTTGAGTATAAGTTTAAACTAATATTCCTAGCAGTTTATTGTCTATTATGCATACTTCCATAACAAAGGCGACATTTTCAAATAAATCCCAGACCTCGTCATATTCACTTCAAACTGCTGAATTAACGTTCCTTCTGCTTAACATGTCCCCGCGTTGCGTGGTTGGTTTCACTTGGATACGTTCCAACTCAGAGCTAGATGAAATGAGAAGTCGTGAGAAGGAAGGAGAGTGAAAGTCTCTCTCTGGCTCTCATGCTCTTGACCTTCGAAATAACAGACAACGCTCTTCTCCCCAAGTTCAGTGACGTTTGTCTTATTCCTATTTACTTTTCATAGCTCCGGGATACGGAACTTAATACCACAAACCACAGCCTCATACATTCAACCAGTAATCCTTACGTCACTGATTATGTACAAGAGAACTTACACAGCAACCGGTTCATATGCCAGCTATTGACAAAGGCAATTACGCTGCTGTTTCAGACTGTCCGGCTCTGTTATTTCCGTAAGCAATAATTACAATTCTATTGTGATGGGAAACATACAGAAAGAGAACATAGTATAAGAATTGCATTGTTACCATATACCGCTAGATTGCGAGAGTCCCACCACCACCACCATTGTCGTCGTCTTTAATGCCTTCGCAAATAAAAGTGCAAAAATACACTCCTTAGCCTCGCCACTCTGCCTGTCCGCATGTAACGTGATAACCACCGAACACTTTTCATGAAATCTGATATGAGAATTTCAATAAAGATAGCTGACATTGTTTGTTTACATCTGACCACAATAACGGACACCAAACGTGAAGATTTACATGCGTTTCTGTGTGCAACTGCAGCTTAACTCGCGAGTGACTCACCACGTAAGAGAAAACTATCCTAAACTGTTGTTGTAACAAAAAATAATCACAAATTTCATGATACATGTTTTCCGTAAGTTACTTTTTCGAAAATTGAAGGGGGGGGCAATATGCAAGAAGTGTTAACGCTAAGCGTACAGTTCCCAACTTGTGACACCAAGTGAGCAGAACGCGTTTCCTATATCGATCGAACTGCTACCAAGCTCACAGTCCCAGCTGTAAGTTAAATTTTGTAAACAATGAGTAAACAAACGAAATATTACTAATCAGGTCGTAGAATTTTATGAAAGAAACAATTTGTCGCGTGAATATTCTTCATACCACATTCTGGATTCGAGATAATGAATATTAAACGCAAACATGGATTTCAAATGTATATTCAAGAGGACTAGTTTGAACTAAACTACTCCCGTAAACTTCAGAGAGTACCGACAGCGCTCACCTGAATCAGAATCCATTCATCTATGAGAACGACAGGCCGACATGGGGAACATACACGAGCGTATAACATACTTCGGTCCATTATTCAAAAGTAAGCAATGAAGTGAGTCTGGATTTCAATTATATTTCAGTACACAATATGAGCAAAATGCATCAGAACCCCCACCCTAAAATCTTCCAAATAAACAAGAACTCTAAGAAATTTAGAAGAAATGCCACTAGTGTTGTTGCCTGTTCAGTAAGCTCCTGGCTTCTTTCTTTCCTCTGGCCATACATTGACTGCAACGTGAGATAGCGTTTTGAAAGTCCGATTCTATGTGTGTAACATGAATTCATGTTCCATGGGCTGTCGCAGATCTTACAGACTATAACAACTGGATATTTCAAGCATGAAAAGCTATGCCCCGAGAGTCCTGAGACGAAAGTGACAAACTAGCTAAGTTTCTTTTAGACCTATGTTCCCTTTCAAGCCTAACCCTTCTGAGACTCCCCAGGCTATTTTTTTTGTGGGTCTGTGTGGTTCTTTCTTCTCAACGTTGAACCAGTGAACCTACTTGTATCCTACAGTCCACTGGAGATCTCCCAGGAACGTACTTTTTTAATCTCCTTCATGGCGAATGCACGAATTCGTAAGGTGGGGGTGCCAATAGCTCCATTTAATCAAGGATCCTGATGTGACACATGGCAATACATCTTCGAAAAGCATGCAAATTTTGTTAGGACATGTTTCTAGCAATGTAAGATAACAACATGGCAGCCATTAGATTTGATGGTGATAACTAACGAACAATTAGGGCTAGGGATCTGAAATTTGGTGAGGAGATAAATCAAAGCATCCCCATACTCCATGCATAAACTGTTGCTTGTATATCTAGAATTACAAACAAACGGTGTGAAACGTTGAGGTTATATCCGATGGGTTTGGCGAAGACAGAATCTGTACTTGAATAACACGTTGTACATAAAAACAAAATAAAATAATAATAACAGTAACAGATGTCTGGCTAGCTATCCTTATCGTTTGTACGTACTGCCCTGAAACCCTTGGTACATTGCATTATGCCCAACGGAGCGCAGGTCATGATCCAATTGTATTTCAGTATTTATATGCACGAAAATGGGGCAACAGAATAGTGCATTAGAGGAGCCGATATTCTATCCCCCCAAATTCAAAATGGAGTAAATCTCCACAGGGAAGGAAGGTGAGACCGAACACAGAAGTCGAAAAGCACAGCCCTCGGAAAATAAGAAATGGCGGTACGCCTCTAGGTTATTCGGGACGAATAGCCATAAGGTGGGAACAATGTAGCATGTAGACCCGTTACTAAGTAATGACACTGTAAATGGCCGTTGCTAGGTAACTGCTGCAACGGATTCCTAACAAGCACCAATGGATTAACTGGGAAGCGGAGTTCTCTATGCGTTCCGTGCGACAGCTATGTGACGCAATATTAGAGGAGATGTTCGGAGAGGCGTTTCCTGTTCCGCCCGTGCCGAGGTGTTACAAGCAGGATAAGTCTAAAATTTCGTTGGTTGTGAGGAGTCGCCGGCCAGAAAGGGCGTGAAAACGGAAGTTGAGGAATCTACGGCGGTGGAAGCCGTTACCAGACAACGACTGGTGAAGACATAGCAGACTGAAAAGACTTAGTGCGTGCTGTAGTTAATTGCTGTGTGAATTAGCGATAGCGCTATAGGTTCTTGCAGTTACGATCTGTAAGGGTTCAATAAATCCAATTACCAATCCAAACTTAGTCTATAATCACTGTATCACGTGAAAAAATTGTGTGGCGAATGAGATAACTTCGCGTTCAGAGTTTCCGGAACCCTTCGGGGACGAGAACTTAGCAGAAGTAAAGGTTATCCGAGAGCCTGCAGAGGATCATTCGGCCGATCCGGCGGGAGGGCATCAGTTCGTCTTCATTGTCGTGGCGTAAGCGCCATACCAAACAGCCTACAGGCCTATAGAGTACAGTTTCTTTCAGATACTGCCACACTAAATCTTTGGACAGCTATAGCAACTCAGCTCATGCTTTACGTTCCTGGTGACTAGTCCCCAGCACTAAACATTCAATCAGTCTTGTTTCTGCTTATTTCGAAATGCCACGTGAGAATTACACATCGAATCCGGGATAGCGCAGTCGATATAGCGACTGGCTACGGGATGGACGGTCGAGGTGTCGGAGTTCGAGTCCCGGTAGGGACAGCATTTTTCTGCTCTGCATGTTGTCTACGCCGGTTCTGGGGTCCACCAAGCCTCCTATACAATGGGTACCGTTGTCTCTTTCCCCGGGTGGTAAAGCGGCGGAGGCGTGAAACTGACCACTCACCTGAAATTAGCGCCGATATCAACAATACCTAAATCTATACATCCACTCCCCCATACGTCTTCACGGCGTAGTGCTTAAGAGTACGACAGGCATGTGACAAGTAGGGAGATTTCGTCATACATTTATGGGCGCTCTACTTCCAAACAGAAGCATCTGCTCCTATAATTGTATATACACTTGGATATGGTCTTGGGCCGCGCCATAGCTCAAGCTGTTAATCGCTGGCTTCGTCTGGTCATGTGGGATTTGTGGTGGACAAAGTGGCGCTGGGTTGGCTTTTCACCGAGTACTTCGGTTTCCCTTGCCAATCTTCATTCCACCAAATTCTCCATCATCATAATCACCCGGGACACGTACAATAGGCCAGTCAGTTGCCGCCGTGTAAGTTGGACTCCACCTCCCACTAAGCGAAATTAGATAGGGTCATTATTCGACCCCTTACCCGAAAGGAGCCCGAACATTCCTCCAGAAAATCGCTCTAAAGTCTTATACAGTTTAAAGTTTCAGGTTCGTTGTTTTTCCGAAAAGAAACACCATTTTATGGAGATTCAAGGAACACGAGAACAACAGGGTAAACTTCCATTAACGGGTGTAATTTCTGGGTTATGTTATTCACTAGACTAAGGGTTTGTAGATCGTGCCGCGGGTCTGGAAAGGCGCGGACCGTGTCTACAATTACAATTTGCTGCAGGCCTTCAAATAACCTCCCTGAAGACACAGAGTTATCTGTACAGAGGAAATGTGGCATCATAGCAGCAACGAATGAGAGTTCGGAGCCCTGCATTCGGCCCAACTTCGTGACTCAGTGTACAATAACAATTCATTCTTGCCCTTCCCACACTGGTTTATTTGTGTTGAGAAATCTTCTATTCAGTAGCAACGTATAATTTCTACTATTTAAAAGCAACTAATTTTCAGCTTCAATTGTACAGAATGGAGGGACATGTTTCTTCCAGAAAGCTTCTCAGGTTCCAGATAAATCTACAACGGATGGATTACCTAAGCGAGAGTCATTGTCCATAGCATGGAAAAGGATAAGCGTGAGCATTTAATAACCTCATACATCTCTAACGACTAGAGCAAGATTACTTTCCAGAAGCAATGACTATATTCATTCTTAGAACCATTTCTGTCAAATATACTTTAAACGAAAGTTTTATAGGTCACAGTAAAAAGTAAATTTGTTCCTGTGTTTCATTAATTAAACACTACGTCATGAAAAAGTTGGAGGTGAGTGGTCAGCTTCACGCCCCGGCCGATTTACCCACGGGGAAACAGCCCCCGTTACACATTGGATGGGAGACTGGGTGGGTCCCAGAACCGGTCTGGATGACGCAGAGATGCGAACATTCTTGTCCCTGCTGGGACTCGAACCAGACCGTAGCCAGTCGCTAAACCGAATGCAGTATCCCGGCTAACTTCTAAAAGCAATAAATTACTATATTCATTCTATGCCGCCCATTTCTGTCAAATACACTTTAAGCGCAACTTTTATAGGTCACTGCTCGCTTTTAAAACTCAGATGTTATCACGAAAATGAAACTCATAAACAAACGGAATTATAACGGCACGAGAAACACACATGCTTCAAATACAAATATAGGCACATATTTAAACGAGAAATGAAAACGAAAGAAATATATTTACACGCGCAATCAAATTGCTATGGGATGTGAACATGAAACACACGCCATGTTCCCCTGTTAGAATACAATTATAAATAACAGAAATGCAGAAGCAAGATAATGAGACTAATAAAATCAGATATTGAACAGGACACTGTGCTTATTATTCGAAATTACATTATCATAAGTGCGAACTCAGGTAAATTCATCAACTTGTGGAGCTATTGTAAGTTATTATTATTATTATTATTATTGGAGGGGGTGGGTTTCCCCATGCACCGCGACTAATAGTCTATTGTACGTCCCCCTTTGATATTCTACCAGTCGCCATACCCTGCCGGTACTGGTGCTCGCTATCAGACCCGTTCAGCCAGCGAGGCTGGCAGTGGTTCCCGATACTTCCCCATCTACCGGAGGCATTGGAAACTACTTGGGCGGGAAACTTTTGCCTAATTTTGCTCAGAGGTCTCCTAGAGACATGAGAATCTTTTACGTGCCGTAAATCTACGACACGGGACCCACGGCTTAAAGTCCCTCCCGGAGGACTCGTTCCCTGAATTTTTCCGCCCTTAAAAACTCCACGACATCCGCCGGGTTTGAACCCGCGTACCTTGAGTCATGAGGTGGGAACGTTACCCCTAGACTACGGAGGCCGCTTATCGTAAGTTAATATAGTAAACAGGAATGGGGTACATTAAATGTTAAGCTATTTTATTCAAATTATTTTAAAGGCAAAATTATAAAATACTGTAGCTCGGATATTAAATTCCACAATATGGCGGCATATCTTAAGGAATTTTGCCTAAAAGGGCACCGAGGGTCTGGATAAAACCATGAAATCTCAGACTAGCCGATCTCATGGCAAAAATCTTATTCGGAGACCTTCGCCACTGTAAGCAAGAATGCCGAACAAGTATACTAGGCTTCGAAGAAAAATTACATGCGTGAATGTAACAACGAAGGGGAAAAATACTGTCTTACGCACTACAGTATGCTGTATTTGTGAAACGCGACGTGCGTTGTACTGTCACATTCAATAAAGTCAGGAAGTCCACCAACCCCACTGCAATAGGTAGTTATTAAATACAGAATCAACTAACAATCAAGTTAATGTGACGGACCAGAATGAAAGACCTTAAAAATACAGAATCATTTGTCCTCTTTTTGGAGAGCCTTCATCACAATTTGCATAACGGCACCGCATGTCCCTTAACTAACAGAATGACAGAATTAATCTACAAGTCGTTAATTCCAAGACACATACAGTGTTCGGACTTTATAAATTAACAGGAAGCAATGGCCCCGCGCTTACTAAACCTCGATTAGATCAGACTTCTATTCCAAAGGATCGTCTTGTAATCCAAACTGATTTTGTGCCACACCAGTTTCTTTTAAGTAAAGTGAAAACATAATAAACCACTGACAGATGGAGTAATTAATTTGGCTACGTGTTCAGAAATACTGAAACTATAGCAGTAACTGTTCTGAGACCTTGCACGCGAATAAAAATGGCCCTAATATTTACTGCTACGAGTCCTTCCCTCAGCCGATCGCAGTGGTTGCGCGGTCTGAGGCATGAACTGCCTTTGCCCTCTCGAACGCTGGGGCTGTAGGTTGGAATCTCACTCGAGGCATGGATGTCTGTGTGTGTTTATTCTGTGTTTGTAATGTCCTGTGTGTAAGTAGAGGCCTTGCGACAGGATGATTCCTCCAGACTGTGTATAAAAAAAAGGTAAAGCTGTCCCTGCAACAGGCCGTGAAGGACCATAGGGTTGTGATACGTCGAGGCTCCCACATCTTCTAGACATTCGGCTCACGGGCCCGCCGCCCTTTAACCCCCAGGAATCTTCCTGGTACTCATTTCCCTTAGAGGACGTGTCGACCCCAGGGCCGGGGCGGCTGGAAGGATTAGAATTGACCTCATACCGACTGTCTATTGGATTACGAAATTCAAACCGCGGCCAGGGCCCACTAAAGGGCTGTAGAGCCACTGATGAATGAATAAATGAATGAATGACCAGTCCCTCCCTTACCATAAATCATAACATTCGTCATTGTAGCATAGGCCTATGTGTTGGATGTAAAACTGTGGTACCGATATCTGAACTCAACCGGTACAGAATACCGTAGATGGGCGGTACGTTCGAATTTCACCGTCCCCCTCACTACCACCAACTTCGAGCAATGTGTGTGGAGTGACAGAAACAAATTTAGTTGTAAAAGATGTTGTTCTGAGGCATTTTAACACGCTGCCAATCATTTAACTACATAACATCGAATGCTAGGATCAGAAATGGATAATGAATTGGAAATATTTCGAAGGAAGCGGTGTTGGCCTAATCCATGTACTATCAAGACATTTCTCTTAGGGGACTGAAGAAGACCATGAAATCTCAGTCAGCATAGCCGGTGTCCGGGCCAAGATTCGAACAGAGCACCTCACAAATAAGAATCGAAACATTATCAGAACGCCAGTCCTTTCAGTGAGAGTTTTTACCCCTCCGAAGTGTCCCACAGTACATGAAAAAAACTTTATTGCTTCAGAATTAATATTAAATCTGATTAGGCGAGACAATGCAATTCGTGAGGTGAAGAAAGTAAAGACGTACTAATGAAGGAATAAACGCCTGTATCAAGAATACAATCCGTCTATAAATTAAGTACAGTTTGTTAAAACATAAGTTCTGTTAAACTGTTTCTCCTAAGCAATTTTCCAAGTGAAATCCAATATGAAGTTCTGGATATGGGTTGCTAAAATGTGGTCTTGCCGGTCACGGTAGCCGAGCGGTCTAAGGCATGCACTGTCTTCGCTAGCTCGGAGACCGAGATCGTAGGTTCGAATCCCACTCAGGGCATGGATGTTTGTGTGCGTTTTTCTGTGTTTGTCTACAGGTAGAGGTCTTGCGACGAGCTGATCACTTGCCCAAGGAGCGCTACCGAATGTCTAAGATCTAGTAAACCGAAGTGAAACGGAGTTTCATGGAGGTAGGCCTAGGCCCAAATTGGGGCAGTAGCGCCACGGGGGAAAAAATGTTGTCTTACTACCCCCGGACTATGTCCAATGGAAATGTCACCGAAGTTTTCGTATTCTTAGAACAAAATGGCGAAAAGCCTTTATGTCAGGCCAGGCTTACACTTTCATTTATCCTAAAGCGCCACGAGGACTCAGCATGTAATTAATCCTAATTCATCAGTCTGCATTAGCGAACGGAGAAACAAACGTGTAACGCGAGGACGACGGAACTGACGAAGAGCCCCACTGTGCAATTCTGACAGTGGGAGTTGCGTCCACCTGTGGCATGGACGACAACCATCATTCTCCCATCTGGGACAGTACCTAGATTCCAGCTAGCTGCCAAGCCTTGGGACACAAGTACACTCCGTTCCTGCATGAATATAGCGACTTAAAATACGTATTTACGATATGAACACGCCCAGATCATAACTGATTCATTGGTGGGCAGAAAGTCGTCACCACTGTCGCCATTTTTACTGTTGCTGTTTTATTCTTGTTATGGTACAGTTATTCGTTGTGGCGTCATTATCATCATCATCACCATCGTCGTCATGGTTATTATGAATGTTGTTGGCACGGTAAGGTGGCGTGTGAGAAACCTTCATGCGGATCTCACACCGCACACTGCAGCACTCCGCTGTCTGATGGAGCAAAAGTGTTATAACAGGAGTGGATATCAGCAAACAGTTTCCCTTTTTTTTTATTGCTAGTGGGGTGGGACTAAGTCCCTTGTACTGCGGCCACTTCTGGTCTATTGTACCAGCCCCAGATGATAGGTGAGGGTGATTGTGGAGCAATTGGTGGAATGAATATTGGCAGGGGAACCGCAGTACTCGGAGAAAAACTGCCCCAGCGCCATTTTGTCTACCACAAATCCCACTTGAACAGACCCGGGATCGAACCCGGGCCGCCACGGTGGGAAACCAGCGACTAACCGCTTGAGCTATGGCGCGGCCATAACAGTTTCCCTCAATATGCGGTCTTTGCGAGAATGTCTGTTCACATCTTAAAAATTTCGATCCTTCTGTTCCTGTAAAAAAAAAGTCAGAACTTTGGGGATCTTGTAGGATTTCAGGTTCTCACAGCTGCGGCTATGAACAGTTCTATCTTCTGGGATATAACGCCGTGTAGTCCGTTGAAATATATCGCCTCCATCTTAAATGCAGCAGAAGTTACCACCTGTTTTAAAGTTGGTTTCTTGCTTGCCTTATACTTCGACCCTGACGATGGAGGCGACATGTCCTCCGAAAATTCGGTTGACTTTCAACGGACTACACCGCGTTATATCCCAGAAGATAAACTCCTATGAAATCTTGTGCCATTTAAAATTTCCAACGTTACTTGTGTCTCTAAACAATAAATAGGATATTTACGTAATACTCAGGCATATCGCACTTTATAGAAAGTCAATAGTCAAGTTACCATTCCTAGATGGTAATATTAGTGGCAGGCTAACTCATTCTGCAAGACGAGAGATCTCGTCATGTAGGAGGGTGAAGTGTAACACAAGCCTTCGAGTAAGCCACTGTCTCTTCTTGTACCCATTCCATCCAAATTCATCTTACATACAACTCAGACGCCGTCACATAGACACTAAATCTTGCACTTAATGTACGTCATTAAATAACATAAGAGCTAGTAACAAATCTGAATAAATTCTGGGAAGGCGAATTCAGTTAACAGAGAGGTTATAAATAAGATCTAAGCGTTTATGACGATTGTATATTAGAACAAATATTATGTTTCTGGACATTATCCATCGTCCTGTTTTTGTATAAAACACCGTCCTATTTTTATTCAAAAACAAAGTTCCGGAGACTGGATACTGCCTCCGTCTTCAGGTAACACCTACTCAGTTGGACCCAAACTGATGTCGATACAGGTGTCCGGAGATAGGGAGTAGCTCTTATCGTATGGGCCCAACTGAGTAGGTTTCACCCTAAGATGGAGGAAGAATCCAGTCTCCGGAACGCTGCGCTTTTAAACATAACCAGGACGATGGACAGTGTCCAGAAAAATATTTGTAGAAAGTTTATAAGTTAAGGTTTTTACGCATACCACCCCAGCGAAGTTAAGGCCTACACAGTGTGTCTTTATCATGTGAGGATCCACGGTTATTGCAATTTAGGGGCTGAAAATGATTTTATAAACACCGGGTATTTCCATCCTGTCGCTATGTTGCAAATATGCGAACGACTACAAACCATTTTCCATTTCGCCTCATTAACTACGGTTTATTTAATGATGCTGACAGTATGTCTGCCTAACAGAGCGTTAAATAATACGATGATTAGTGAATAAAGATTGGAAAGATGTGGAATGAAGACGCCATAGACTAATTTGAAACACGTTACTATCCCCGGGTAATGTATTCACACTAACACCATTTTCTAGCCAATGCTTTCCTGTCACGATGCCCAACCATCCTCTCAACTCAATCAACTTTATATGAATTAACTACTAACTCCATGCAGCTGAGTCCTTTTCAGAAGCAGCCAGTCGCTCAGCTACTCAAGATCTCTCACGGTTCATTATCGCGTTCAAAATATTCCGCCACTGGTTCCTGTCCTCACTCATATTAATCCAGTCCCTACCCATACTACTCAATTCTGTTTCTCTAAGGTCTATTTTACTATCCTTCCGCTTAGTTCTCAGTCTTCCTGGTGATCCCTAGTGTTCCTGCCAAAACCCTGTATCCATTCCTCTTATCCCCATATATGCTACATGTCCTGTCCATCTCATCCTCCTTGACTTCATCCATGTATTCATATTCTGAAGAAGTATATAAGTTACGAAGCTCCTCATTATGCAGTTTTCTCGAAACTCCTACTATTTCGTCCTTCTTCGATCGAAATATTCTTCTCAGCACCTACTTTTCAAACACCCTCAGTTTATTAATTAGTTACTACAGGATTCTGACGATGGTGTATAACACACTGATATATTGGGTTTTCGGACTGTTCGGATCTGTTTCCGTCCTCACCTAAGGACGGAAACAGATCCAGTTTCCGAAACGTCGTGTTTTTATTAGTTATCTTAAAAACCAGGACGATGGATAAAGTCCGAAAACCCAATATATCAGTACCCTCAGTTTATATTCCTCTTTCAATGGCAAGCACCAAGTTTTTTTTAGCAATCAGAATATTACATAATTCTATAAGCTAAAGTGCTGATTACTCATTAGATATACTAATGACTAGTGGCGTGAACAGGTTGATATCCAGCGAAATCACCTGTATAATCTATAATTAGTATCTATACATTAACTTAAGAGTAGTTCACTTGGCAACAGTTTTTTTAGTCTTTTGTTGCTTACTGGTTCCAGGAGTTGTTCCATGAGCTGATTGGGGTGGTTTTCTATGGAGTTATGATGTGTGATGGCTTTCTTGCGTATTGCTTCCTGCACGGTTGGTACCTGTAGATCTGTATGTAGTGTATGAACCAAGTTTTATATCCATATAAAACTACAGGCAAAATTATAGTTTCGTGTATTGTAATCTTTGTGTTCTTATAAAGCGGATGAGAAGGCCGCGCCATAGCTCAAGCGGTTAGTCGCTGGCTTCCCAACGCGGCGGCCCGGGTTCGATCCCGGGTCTGATCAAGTGGGATTTGTGGTGGACAGAGTGGGGCTGGGGCGGGTTTGTTCCGAGTACTTCCGTTTCCCCTGCCAATCTTTATTCCACCAAATTCTCCATCATCATCATCACCCGGGGCAGGCTACACTAGGCCAATCAGTGGCCGCCGTGCCGAATGGACCCAGTTGGACTCCACCCCCCACTAAGCGAAGCAGAGGAGAAGACAAAGGGTTCTGAACTGAATGGCAACAAGTATTACCGGAATTTAATCTGGTCATCGTTTCCTAATATCTCTTTGGCTGAAATTGCGATATTCTCTCCAGTAACTTCCCAAGCTGTTCTGATATCCATATCAGCATCCACATTTTCCAGTGTTGCGAACATGTTTCATATTTTACCTTGATACTGTTCTTTGCCTTCTATCTCCTTCTTTTCTTGAGGTTAATTCTCTACACATCAGATTTCCTTGTTGCTTGTCATTAAACTTTATATAACCTCGTAATTTATGTGCATCGTTAAGTAACATTAAAGTCATGTAAGAAAACGAATATTAAGATGTTCATTTCGTAAACGTCGGTCGGCTACGTCAGCCTTTTAACTCCCAATTACATTCGATTTTGACACCAACGATTCAGTGCGCAAACCCCCAGATGAAGTGATGAATTTCAGTAGCTCAATAAGAGGAGTAGATGAATATCTAAGCTGTGAAAACCTCAGTGTAACTGGTGTGAGAGTTTCAGACAAGGGTTGCCATGTCTGTGTTCTCACTGGGTCCAATGTCCTATCTGTTCAAATACCGAAAGATAGAGTGAAACACGCATACATATGCACACAGCTGTTATACAACAGTCGTGATCGGCAGAATTGGGATTCAGTATAAGAACTTTCCAGATACGAGGAAAAATATAAGGTAGTCTGACACGACGATATGCCAATTAACATTATCAATCATTGATAACAAATAATACTGCTATATGGTCAACAGATCGAATCGTTAGTAGAAATATTTAACTGACATTCAATGAGTAATAACATTTCAACGGATTATTTTAAAGGGAGCGAAATAAGTTATGTAATGCCACTGCTGTAGACTTTGAACTTTTTTTTTGTTTAACGATGGACTTGAATGTACAATGTTGATGTATCACAGGCATGATAATTTGTGTACTGAAAATAAATGAAAAAGAAATCGGTGATCCCAGAACTGCCCATACCAAAAATCCTCAGCCTGGATGCGCGCTTTCCGGGCCCACATTCGAATCCAGGACCTAACGAATACGAAACAGAAATATAACTGCTTGACCATGACGTTAGTCGTCCCAGATGTTAAGTTCGAATTATTTGATAGGATTATTACTAAAAGTGGATTGGATATGATGTGGTGGTAGCCTATTTTAAGATACTGCCCCCGGAATTTCCTTGCAGGGTCTATTAAGATCATTCTATGTCATAACTGACGATTTCCGGATCCCAAGTCAAGATTCGAACCTGTTACCCCACATTTCATGCCAGATGCTTCAGTGTTCGTATACCCTTTCAGATGGAGAAGAGAACCCGACAGTTAAAATGATCGGAAAAACATATAGCCTATAGGCGATATATCTGTTATTCTGCTAGAAGAATCGATTTCACGTTAGGGCCTTCTTGCAGTATCTGATCCTTCGTATATACGTTGGGTTTGGTGACAAATGTCATCCAAGCCCGGGATTGAAAGAGCAATCTCACGTCCATTATCTGAGGTACCACCCGAGAGATTTCCCTGCAGAGCTGCAGTCGTTCTTCCCCCAACCCCAATTTAGATCTGAGACATACAGAACACTACACTGCTTCAGGTAGATCTGGGCGAACAGTGGCGTGTAGTCAGTAATGAATACTTTCGCAATTAGAATCATTACGAACACGAAGTCTTCCTATTTTCAGACCAAACTCTGTTTTTCTTAATGATACTACTTTCACTCTTTCTACAATCTGCTAAGGCCAAGTAGGATACAATTGCATCCTATACATATTGTCACGATTTTAGTGACCAGACATGGGGTTTGAATTGGTAATTGGATTTACTGTACCCGTATAACTCGTAAGGATATATAACTACAATAATGTGAAGGATCTACACACTATACAAATCACTGCACAGCAACACACGTCTTCTGTGTATTCAAGAGGCGTTGCTTGGTAACGGCTCCCACCACTGTAGATGGATTCCTTAGCTTCCGTACTCGTGTCCTTACCGGCTGGAGACTGTTCCACAGCTAACTCAATATGACGGCAAAAATTTTCCGATGGCACGGCACGGACCGCATAGGAAACGTCGCTTCCATCAGTTCTTCTATTGTTGCGTGCGGATCCGCTGCCGCAGACAAGTGTGTTTCGAGACGTTGCCTGGCAATGTTCATCTCTTCTGGCTCCGCTATCCCGCCTTTGAGGTGTCATGTCATAACATATGTATTTACCTCTTATACTGAATATGTTTAAAGTATAGCTGTTAACACATACATGTTTACTGTTAACGCCCTCAACCCTTCTAAGTTCTGATAAGCTGAGTACGATACAAATTCGGGCGATCTACGTGTATTTATGCTGACAAGATTGTTTAAAGTAGGGTCCTGGACCCGGCAGATAGGGATCGTCCGATCTGATAAAATGATAGACTTCGGATTCAAGACCAGGGCTCAGAATATGTTTCAACAAGTAAGGAAAGGTAAAAGTGTAAAACTGTTGCTAATTAAGCACAACGCCGTAAAGACGATCGGGGGGGGGGGGTGGATTTTCTTAACCTCTGCAGTAGACGGAGGTGAGTGTTCAGCTTCACGCTCCTGCCGCTTTACCACCGGCAAAGGACCTCCAGTACCTATTGGATAGGATGCTGTGTGGGCCTCAGAGCCGGTCTGGATTACTTGGAGATGAGAAAAATATTTACCTTACCGGTGCTCGAACCCTCAGTCGTTAAGGCCGTAGTCAGTCGTTATACCGACTACACTATCCCGGCTTCCGATGTATTCATACTAGTTATCTTATTCATTCATTTTTTCGCATAGATGCAATATATTTAGTCCCAAATCTTCCTGAGGAGTAAACGGCGGCCGGCGCGTAAGCCTGAGAACCTTACCGCCATCTGTGAGCCGACTGTCTAGAAAAAATATGAGATCCTGGACGTCTCATAACCCTATAGGCCTTCAAGTCCTATTGCAGGGATAGCTTTACCTTTTTACCTTTTACACATCTAACATTGGAGCCGTGATAATGTAGTCGGTATAGCAACTGGTTACGGGCTGGACGACCGAGAGGTCGGAGTTCGAGTGCCGGTAGGGTCAAGACTTTTCTTTTCTCCACTTCGGCCACACCGGCTCTGGGGCCCATCCAGCCTCCTATCTAATGGGTACCGGGGACACTTTCCCCAGGGATAAAGCGGCAGGAGCATGAAGCTGACCACTCACCTCCAACTAGTGCCGAGGTCAAGAAAATTTGGACCTATATATCCACTTCCCCATACGCCTTCATGGCGTAGTGCTTAATTAGTTAAGCACAGGGACAACTTTATCTTTACCTTACCCATCTAATACGAATAATCATTTCTCCTCCGACATCCAGCTACAGCCTCAGAAACCTCATTTCAGCAGCTATTTCCTTCTATTCAGTGCATTAATAAGCTTCCCGGAAGAGCTTCTTGTGGACTCGTGCAATTAGACGAAGCTGCCAGCAACTGTAGATCTATCTAGAAATGTTACAGTGAAGTAAATCTATCAGTCAGATGGGAGTACATTGAACATCCCAGAGCTAATATCCAGTCACAGGTGTAATGGTAGGAACTGCGACAACATTTATATTTAAATTAAAGTATGTAAAATCAATAAGAATTAAACACCATCGGTACGTAAACATGCTGAAAACTCTTGTCATGGAGAGCTTTGAATGCCAAGTCACAGTTCTGTAGGCTTTCAACACCAGTCACAGAGATGTAGTGGACATGGCCAAACTAAACATGTACACGTCATGTTTCCAACTACAGTGGAAACCTTCATCAACAGATTCCACTTATCTCGCAAATCGAACTACCTGGAATCCGACGTGACAGCTCTCTAATAACTTGACTTACTCGTACTGTAGGAGATAAGCGGCCTCCGTAGTCTAGGGGTAACGTTCCCACCTCGTGACTCAAACCCGGCGGAGGTCGTGGAATTTTTAAGGGCGGAAAAATTCAGGGAACAAGTCCTCCGGGAGGGACTTTAAGCCGTGGGTCCCGTGTCGTAGCTTTAGGGCACGTAAAATAACCTCATGTCCCAAGGGGACCTCTGAGCCAAATTCAAGGACATTTCCCGCCCAACAGTAGTCTCTAACGCCTCTGGCAGATGGGGGAAGCATCGAGATACAGCTGAGCCAGTAGAGGCCGAACTCGCTGACTGAGTCGGGACTGATGGCACGCACCAGTACCGGCAGGGAATACAGACTTGTAGAATATCACAGGGGGACGCACAATGGACCAATATCTGGTCTAAGTGCATGGGGAAACCCACCCTCTCCAATAACAACACCAACTGTAGGAGATAAATGCTAAGTACTGAATGCAAATAGTAACGCCACAACCTTACATACTCAAGTGTCAGCAGCCTTTACTGTCAGAGCGATAATACCCGTTTTCGAAAGTTATCGATCGTCCTCTTTCACGAATGATGTCCAAAAAATTAAATAAATTATAAAAATTTGTTGAAATTCGTCTGACCATGATAATCGCCCACCGGAGACCATGCTTTATAAACCAGTTGTATGTCACATAATGTCAGATTTCCTCAAAACCCATCCCGAGGTAATCGAGATGAAACAGGCGGACAGTCGCACACATGTGTTTATACAAAGAACATATAACAAGGAATGCCAATTTAAATAAAAATTCTGAGTGGTTTCGTCGTCACATTAACTGAAACAACCGCCGAAAAACTTCTTCCTCTCAGACAGCGCTGTCACGCACAACGGAGCAGTAGTAGTATAACAAATTTCAGGGGGTAAATAAAATACATTGTGAAATACATACCCCGTTGTCATTTTTTTTCCTAAAAACGTCCACAAACCAAGAGGCCGGAACTTCACTGTGACGTGGATATAATATTAAACTACATTAATTTTAGTAATGAACGTTATGAATTTTTTGATGCTAGTGGGGTGGTACTAAGTCCCTTGTACTGCGGCCACTTCTGGCCTATTGTACCAGCCGCAGATGATAGGTGAGTGTGATTGTGGAGCAATTGGTGGAATGAAGATTGGCAGGGGAAGCCGAAATACTCGAAGAAAACCTGCCCAGCGCCACCACAAATCCCACTTAACCAGACCCGGGATCGAACCCGGGCCGCCGCGGTGGGAAGCCAGCGACTAACCGCTTGAGCTATGGCGTGGCCCACACGTTATGGGTTTAGTGATGAGCACTAAAAGGATTATTACCGGCCTTCTCATCTAGCGCTTATCATTGTTGTAATGCAATGACCGCATGACATCTCACGTGTGCATTTATCTTTCCCTAAATGAAACTGAACCAAACGGCAGGTTGCCATGACATACAGTATAAGCTTCAAGACTACACCACATCAGTTCTTTATCGTCCCAAACGTCTTGCAAGCTTCTGAGAAGAAACCATCGGCTGCATGCCTGCCATCGAGCAAATTTCGTTCTCTAAGGACGATTTCTATATGACGGACATAACGTGCCGTCTAGTGGTGGGATTAGTTAGAAATCATGTAGAAAAGTGGCCGTGGTGTCAGCTTTGGGGTGGAGGTACTAACGAAGGTGTAAACATTTCTCAAGACTGTTAACTGATTCATAAACAAATCTGACAGTAACCCTTCCCCTCTTTAACTCTTGAGATAGCTGGCTTCCGGGCGCAGAATTCAAACCCAAATGATGCGAACATTTAGCCGAAATTTTAAGCAAATATGACTTAAGAAATGTAACTCATTTAACGATGCCATCAATAACTCAAGGAAATAAGGGTCGAATTGTAGGATTAACGCATGATGAACTGCACAGGATTAGGAACGTAGCAGTCGTAGTCTGAATTAAGGCAACCCTTACTAACCCGGCATTTCCCTGAAGGGCCCAGGGAAAGTCACGGGACGCCTCAGCCAGGTAACCGATGCCCTAGGCGAGATTCAAACCGCGCATCTTCAAAATACACAAATGAGAATCGTCGTAAGGTCGTGCCCTAGCCGGCTTCCCACCGCGGCGGCCCTGGTTCGGTCACAGGTCAGATCATGTGGGATTTGTGGTGGACAAAGTGGCATTGGGGCATGTTTTCTTTGAGTACTTCGGGTTTCCCTGCCAATCTTCGTTCCACCAAATACGCCATACTTACCTATCATCCAGAGCTGGTACATTAGTCCAGTTAGTGTCCGACGTACCAAGTGAGCTCAGTCTCACCCCACCCCACGAAATTAAAATTGTCATATAATCTTGACGTCATACCTGCGCATTACATATAGGTCTATCTGCAATCTGCACTGAAGTAACGAAAGCTGCTGTCTGGCGGATAGGCTCCTCGCTTCGTAACGGTAGGTATCCGCTTTAAATATCGGCCCGAACGAACGCTACTGTCTGGTGGATCGGATTCCTACTTCGTACTCGGCAGGTGACGGCCTTAAATATCGCCCTGTGACCGACTATCTTGATTGAGAATTCTCGTGGTATTCCTTAGCTCCCAATCAAATATCGAGGAAGAAACTCAAATTCGGCTACGACTGTTTCTATCCACATCCTTTCCAATTCATCCAACTATCCACCATTAGACGCTAATGACAGGGTCGTTACATGAATAAGAAAATAGATACGGTGGGGGAGGGGGTAAATTATGCAAAAAAAAAGGTCGCTAATTTGAATTATCGCTTTTTAAATTATGTCAGCCTGTCTACAGAGTTGGAAGCAGTAAAAGGAAAGTAGTCGCTGTAACTTATTTCCGAAACTTAGTGTAAATCTGCAAAAACCGAGCGTCAGATAGGTCTACACTTCTGTGAGACGTGAAATCGTGGATTAATTTGCCCAGCCTGTGGAAGAAGAGGCCTGGATCGTGAGGCTGTGTGAAATGTGTTGCATCGCTGCACGCCATGTTCTGTAGTTAATCATCGGTGCATTTCGATGCCTAACCGGCCTCCACCTGCTTCCACCGCACCACGTCCTGCAACTCAACATCCGAACACGCATTTTAGTTCTGCAGCATAGCCCAACGGACCGGATACTTCGGCGGTACCGAGCCCGAATTTACGTGGTAGGTGCCTTGGTCACACGAAGGTAATGCGAGTCCTCGAACTGTCCGCTAAATGGTCCGGTTTCTTGACCTCAGCGGAATCAAACCAATTCTGTTTAGTAGGCCCAAAAGAAGTGACACCGACAAATCTGGGCCCTAAACGGCGTTGCATACAGAAGGACAGGTAGCCCGGAGTAAAATGGCCACTATTGGGCCATAAATAACACGTAAAGGTAAAGCTGTCCCTGTGCTCAACTAATTAAGCACTACGCCATGAAGACGTATGGGGGAGTGGATGTATAAACCCACGTTTTCTTGATCTCCGCACTAGCTGGAGGTGAGCGGTCAGCTTCGCGTCCCGGCCGCTTTAACCCTGGGGAAAAAGCCCTCGGTACCCAGTGAGTACGAGACTGGGTGGGCCCCAGAGCCGGTCTGGAAGACATGGAGAAGTGAAAATTCTTGACCTCATCGCGATCCCTTGGTTGTCCAGCCCGTAGCCAGTCGCTATTCTGACTGCGCTATCCCGACTCTCATAAATAAGACTAGGAGGGTGAACATCCCAGAAGGGAGTAACATTCAGGCGACACTGGGCAGGTTTTTCTGACCGGGAACATTAATTGAAGATAATTTTTTACCATCCTGGATATTTTGTAGAGGGACTGAGGAAAACCACTACATGCCCAGTAAGGATAATCGATGTAGAAGCCGATATTCCAAGATGGCATCTTTCGAATGCATGTCGCAATCGTTATAGCTTCAGGTAATTTGCGCGTTCTTTCTCAGTGTTAAATCGGGCGGTACATACACGCACAGTGCTCTGAAGGAGTGAGGAGTTACCTGGCTGTCGCGCTTTCTCGGAGCATCGAAATGCACGCAATCTCTGACCTATAACTGCACGCTATCTCTGTGCTCAACGCCTCCATATCGACCCACGCTATCATACTGCTTCAAGCGGTGATGTTCCTGCCTTGTATTCGGGAGGTGCCCCCTTCGAATTTCGGATGGACACTTCTGTAATGTCTCTCGGTATTTCCAGGCAAATTGCGGGACAGCACCCTCATGTCACCACAAACATTTCCACATCCTTTCCAATCAATTATTAATTATCGTACCATTTCAATCTGTTTCCTCGTTGTTTAAGTGACAGGGACGCGAAGCTGACCACTCACCACCATCTAGTAAAGAGGTAAAGTAAAATTATCTCTGTAACAGGTCGGATACCCATAGGGTTGTGGGACGTCGAAGCTCCCATATTTTCTAGACAGTCGGCTCATAGATGGCGGTAAGGTTGTCAGCCTCGCGGGCCAGCTCTTTAACCCCAGGAAGATTCACGGTACTCATTTCTGTCAGAGGATAAGTCGACCCCAGGGCCATAGTACGGCTGAAAGATTTATGTCAACTGAAAAATCCAATTACCTCATCGAGAATCGAACCCGCGACCTTCCGACTTGTAGCACAGTGCCTCAACCAACTATGCTACCGCATGGCCCACCTCCATATAGTAAAGGTAAAGTTGTTCATGTTCTTAACTAATTAAGCACTACGCCATGAAGGCGTATGGGGGAATGGATGTATAGATCCACATTATCTTGACCTCGTCAATACTGCAGGTGAGAGTACCGAGTTTAATAACGATGGATATACATCCATTCTCACATACAACACTAAGTTTAATTAATTAAGCACAGGGACACATTTACCTTTTTCCCTTTACCATTTTATGCTATATAGTCTGCACTACCGACTCCGTGAATTTAGTACGCAAGCGAACTATACCGACCGAGCGACCGCCGCTTGTCGGCGAAGTTTAGTGCCAACATTTGCGGATAGAGGGTGCTGCGTGGTCAGCGCAACGAATCCCCACGGTCGTTAATCTCGGTTTTCTAGACATGAGCCGCTATTGCCTTGAAATACCTCCTCAATTATCATCACGAGGCTGAGTGCACCCCGTTCCAGACCCACTACCCGGACCTCTGGATCTGTAGCCAGTAATTCTGACCACTAGACCACAGAGGCGGTCCTGCACTACTGACAGACACATTAAAGAATCCACAGGTAGAATACATAATCGTCTTCCCAAATAGATGACAATGTGGGGAGGAGAGCAGCCTGTAGCGACTACGCTAAGAGTCTGCAATCGGGCAGTCCAAGATTCTAATCTCGTACCGCAGACCGACTGTCCTGAGAGTTGCGTGGCTTCCCACTTTCCCCACCAAACTCTCGGGAGCTGATCTGAACACACACCTTCCTCCCACATCCGCACCGTCTCATAGCATCCTGTCACTCAACGCTATGCAAACTATGAAGAGGCGTCGTTTAATAATATAATCATCAAGCTAGAAAGCAATTCTTAAATTGACGTGATAAGTGGAGGGCCTGAACTGTTTTTAAGATCAAATATTGCAACGATGCGAACATTCGAAGCTATACTGTTAACATAAAATGAACATTGCTTTGACTTGAGAAAATCCTGCCATGTTGTGTCCATGAGCTCACTAACAAGAAGCGGGCATACAGACAGAATGTGAACACTGACTCTGCTCCATAGAGTGGAGGATGGAGGATGGATACCAAAGGTAACACTGTGATCCTGAATTCGGGGTGAGTTGCACTGACTACTCAGTAGCCCACTATCTAATTCCGTGAAGTTGAGTTCTTCTTACGAAGCTGCCAGTCGCTAAACCGCTCAAGAATTTTCCAACATTTTATGGAACCCGAAGGTCCATTATAGTGTTCACAAAAGCCCTCCACTCGCTCCTATCCTGAGCCAAATGAATCCAGTCTATTCCGCGCCAACCTGTTTCCTAAGATCCATTTTATATTATCCTCCCACCCATATCTACGTCTTCCTAGTCCGAGGCCCTGTGTTATATTTCGTAACAAAATGACTTAAGGCAAGGAATTGTTAGGTTCACGCCCAACCCAAGCTGGAGGACCACCGTCTATCGGCTGTCCGCGATTGCTCATTCAATATATTTGCAAATACCATGAATATTTCAAGGCCGTCTCCTCCTCCCGCAACCTAAGGACGCGCCTTAAAATGAACTGCAGTGTCTACAATGAATGTAAGCTCTCTCTATATAACCATGCCAGGAATACTGTGTCGGGCAGATAGATTAGCGACGCCGAAGGTTAGCCCGATATGTTTCACGGCAAAGACGTGCAAGTAACTTAATACAACACCCCCGCTGACGGCCGAACATCCTTCTTACTTTAACTTGCAGTTTTCAGTCCATTGGAAGACTGTTTCTGCCAAGGGGCCGACAGAATGAGGCTCCTTATTTCATCCTGTCACTTGGTCAAGAAAGCAAAATTACTTTCCAAAATGTAGTTTGAAAACACTAGGAAGATGGATAACGTCCACATATTCAATAAGAAGGTTGGACGGGGTCGTGAAACGTTGGCAGGATCGTATTACTCTTACCCACAAGCAATTCACCCGTAACTAATAAATTAATTCAAGTACACGGTTTAAGGTAAAGGTAAAGCTATCCTTGTAACAGGTCGTGGAGGCCCATAGGGTTGTGAGACGCCGACATTTTCTAGATAATCGGCTCACAGATGGCGGTGAGGATGCCAGCTTTGAGCGCCGTCCGCCTTTTACCCGNGAATAACCATTTGAAATGTACTTATTTTATTTCCTCGCCTGTTAAGGCTAAATTATTGTATTTTTGTTTTCTTTCTTGGAATTGTTACTAATGTACTAGTGCTAACTTTGTAATTGGCCACTGTGCTGTTAAGTTGGCACATAAATAAACACGAATTGAATTGAATTGAATTGAATTATTATTATTATTATGGATCATGAGTGCCAACATGTGTATATAACAAATTCAATACGTGCATAGTACAGAAGGACCTAATTATCGTAGTGGAANTACAACACCCCCGCTGACGGCCGAACATCCTTCTTACTTTAACTTGCAGTTTTCAGTCCATTGGAAGACTGTTTCTGCCAAGGGGCCGACAGAATGAGGCTCCTTATTTCATCCTGTCACTTGGTCAAGAAAGCAAAATTACTTTCCAAAATGTAGTTTGAAAACACTAGGAAGATGGATAACGTCCACATATTCAATAAGAAGGTTGGACGGGGTCGTGAAACGTTGGCAGGATCGTATTACTCTTACCCACAAGCAATTCACCCGTAACTAATAAATTAATTCAAGTACACGATTTAAGGTAAAGGTAAAGCTATCCTTGTAACAGGTCGTGGAGGCCCATAGGGTTGTGAGACGCCGACATTTTCTAGATAATCGGCTCACAGATGGCGGTGAGGATGCCAGCTTTGAGCGCCGTCCGCCTTTTACCCGCCAGGAAGATTCCTGATACTCATTTCTGTTAGAGACTGAGTCGACCTTAGGTCCATAGTGCGGCTGAAGGACTAGGTAAATTGAAAAGTTCACTTACCTCATCGGTAATCGAAACCGCGACCTTCACGCTTGTAGCATAGTGCCTCAACTAAGCCTCCGAGTGCACCCAATGCACGGTTTAAGTTTCTTTACTATATTCAAACAAACAGTGCCGAAAATTCGCCACTGAAATTTCATAAACTATTTTTGTTGTTCCTGGTGATCACGCTTCGACTCACTCCGCATATGTTTAATAATTTCAGTAAACTGAAATAAATAAGTGTACATAAAATACACTAGGAAATGACGTGGAAAACTTGTGTGATTTTGTGATTAAGTTATTGTGAGGTATGAATATCCTGGGCCATCAGTGTGCCAGACTCATCGATCAGATAGAGGCAGCAGGACGCTTAAATCAACCGACACGACCCAAGCATTACGTAGCTTTTATGTAAATGGGAAAACCCCTCTGATTCGAAAGACAAAAAATACACCTACATTAAGCCGCCATTGTTATTATTATTATTATTATTATTATTATTATTATTATTATTATTATTATTATGGATCATGAGTGCCAACATGTGTATATAACAAATTCAATACGTGCATAGTACAGAAGGACCTAATTATCGTAGTGGAACGAAATACAGGGTTACTACAAATGATTCATTCCATTTCAAAACACTGCATTTTCCAAAGTAAATGGGTTGGATAAAAAGTAGTGGCAACACTGCTGTAATATGAAAGATGTGCGTCAGGTGGCACTAGCGCAGTCTGTAGCTGAAAGCAGAAGTTCAGTTGAAGTAGTGCAGTGAGTGGCTCTGGTTGTGCTTCATTTGGGTTGCATTGTGCATAGTCTTCAAGTGCAGGAGTCCAGTTCAAGGGCCCTAAGAACATGTTTACGAAACAATAACAACGCTCCTGGATAAAAACTGAAGTTGCACGAGGTCGTAGTGCACAAAACTGTTATCAGGGACTGCGATAAGCATGTGGTGATGCTGCTTTGCCATATTGCACAGTGGCACGATGGGTGAAATTGTTCTGTGAAGGGAGGGATGCCATTCAGAACCCCATGTTGACAACCACACAATCCAGCTTCTTGCTTCTTTGCTGGATGTCGATCGTCGATGGGCTGCGTGGGAGTTACAATACCTGCTGAGGTTACGCTCCAACACAAGAGAGCAGATTATTCGTGCTGTAGGGCGGTCACTGCTGGATATCAACAGAAGTGGACGTACTGATGGTGTACGACGCCTTCCACAAATTTGTCAGAAGGCGGTACACATGGAGGGCGATTATACAGAGTGTCCCAGGAGTTTGGTGCCATACTTCAGGAGCGTACTGAGGGTTCCCTATAGAATAACTTTGAAATAGGAACCCATGTCCGCAAATGTAAAATAGCAGCGCTAGGGCGGCATTTGAAATCGTTTCGTTTAAACTTGGCGCCTCAATGTCGAACTGCATTACATAGAGGAACAGCCATCCACAAGCACTCGTGTCATTGCTAAGATTGTGAGGACATCAGAATCAAGTGTTTGGAAGATCCTGCACGACCAACAGCTTTATCCGTATCATCCAACGCGAGTACACGACGTAGGTCCAGCTGACTTCGTACCACGAGTTCAGTTTTCTCAGTGGATACTGAACCAGTGTTTACAGCAGCCCAACTTCCTGAATCACGTGTTATTCACAGACGAAGCGCAGTTTACAAGGGATGGCTCATTCAACTGCCGAAACAGCCACGTCTGGGCTGACGAAAACCCCAACTTTACTGTAGCTGTTTACCACCAGGCGCAATTTCCTGTCAATGTCTGGGCGGGCATCATTCGCGATCATTTGATTGGGCCTTTCCTCCTACCACCGCGACTCAATGGGCCTTTTACAAGGTGTTCCTGGAACGTATCCTTCCGGCTTTGCTAGAAGACGTGCCACTGATTGTGCGGAGGCAAATGTGGATACAGCATGACGGAGCGCCGGCACACTTCAGCATTGTATCACGAGACTACCTGGATGCTGGTGTTAATGGTCGTTGGACAGGAAGAGGAGGCCCAGTGCCTTGGCCACCCCGATCCCCAGACTTCGACACCTCTGGACTATTTCGTCTGGGGCCATGTGAAAAGCCTCATCTACGACACGCCTGTGGATAATGAATTCGAGCTGTTGGCCAGAATAATTGTTGCATGTGACGTGATCCGTGAGACACCTGGAATATTTTAAAGGGTGCGCCAAAGTTTCTTCCGTCGATGTAACGCATGCATTGAAGATGGAAGGCGGCAGTTCCAGCATCTACTCTAGCAGGTGAGCCTTAAGAGTTTGGTGGCGCCACGTTTAAACAAAATGATATTAAATGCCGCCCTAGCGCTGCTATTTTACGCTTGGGGATAAAGGTTCCTAGTTCAAAGCTGTTCCATAGGAAACCCTCAGTCAACTCCTGAAGTATGGCACCAAACTCCTGGGACACTCTGTATTGAAGGAATGTAATGTTGTATTTTAGCGTCCTGTTGCACCGATTTTCGTCCATGATATGTATGGAGTGTCCGTCTTTTAGTGCACTCAATTTCACTTGTTATTTCACAACATGTTTCGGCACTATAGTGCCATCATCAGGTGCTCCATTTACGTTAATCTATTTCATTGCTTGCCATTATGTCATTGTAAAATTTAAAAGGTATTTAAAAATGTTCGTCAATTATAATAAATTTTTATATACTAAAAACTTGTTAAGATTATTTATCTTATCTGTCCCAATTCTAACAACACCCGCAACCAGGAAGGGAACACACAACACGAGACACGATATACACTGANACCATTGACAAGGGAGTGCTACAAAATGGTTGGACCGAACTCGACTACCGTTTGGACGTGTGTCGTATGACCAACATTTGTAATTTGGTGAGTTTACTGCTCTTTTCATGTATCAATCATATTTTTATGTGTAATACATAGTTGGATTAAAAGTATTGGCAACGTCTCTATAATTCTGAAATAACTTTATTACCTGAGGTAAACACACATACATTTCTTCGCGATATGTATGCAGTGTTCATCTTTTAGTGCACTCAATTTCACTTGTTATTTCACAATATTCTGATATGTTGGGTTTTTGGACTTTATCCATTGTCCTGGTTTTTAAGATAACAAATAAAAACACGACGTTTCGGAAACTGAATCTGTTTCCGTCCTCAGGTGAAGGAAAACACCTATTCAGTTGGGTCCGTTAGAAAAAGCTAGCCTCAATCACTTAAAAACTTAATCACTATCTTAAAAACCAGGACGATGGATAAAGTCCAAAAACCCAACATATCAGAATATTGTGAAATAACAAGTGAAATTGAGTGCACTAAAAGATGAACACTGCATACATATCGCGAAGAAATGTATGTGTGTTTACCTCAGGTAATAAAGTTATTTCAGAATTATAGAGACGTTGCCAATACTTTTAATCCAACTATGTATTACACATAAAAATATGATTGATACATGAAAAGAGCAGTAAACTCACCAAATTACAAATGTTGGTCATACGACACACGTCCAAACGGTAGTCGAGTTCGGTCCAACCATTTTGTAGCACTCCCTTGTCAATGGTTACCACAGCAGCATTAATGCGTTTCCTGAGCTCTACCAGTGTTGCCAACTGATGTATCACGATGCAAACTTCGTGAGTTTGCGCATCTTTTCATGTATGTGTAACACTTTGGAAAAGATAATGTTTTGAAATGGAATGAACCATTTTTAGTAACTCTGTATAATTCTGCAAATGTTCAAGTCTGGCAGGACTTTTACAATATGAAGAATGACTCATTAATATATATGCATAAAAGTGTATAGGCCAATCATAGAGGCCACGCGGTCTGAGCCTGAACTGTCTTCGTCGGCTCAAAGACTGGGGTCATGGGTTTGAACCGCACTAGAAGCATGGATGTCTCAGTGCGTTTATTAAGTGTTTGCGTTATTCTGTGTGTAGGTTGAAGCCTTGCGCAAGGCCGCTACCTAACAGAAATATAGACAGACATCCATGCCTTGATGGGGATTCGAACCCACGACCCCAGCGTTCGCGTGGGCGAAGATAGTTTATACCTTAGACCTCGCGACGACTGTGATTGGGAATAAATTATATAATAACTAACAAATCATAGAAGCATTCAGGATGAGCGACAACCCCAAAGGGTAGGCAACTCCTCAACAACTTGAAATGCTCCAGATCAATGAAGAACAAAAGAAAGAATAGCAAAGCATAAGAATACATAGACCGCTGTGTCGGCTAGCCCCAGAGCTAACAGGAAATTGCACCCATACAAGGCAAAAGGGATGTCTAGATTAGAAAATATCTGTAATTCAAACCAAAGATGAAATGTGTGGGTCCCAGAATGGCTCTGCTGGCGGCAATGCAAGAAGTATAGGAATATTCCTACGGGGCATTTGAACAGTAGCGCAAACTTCACTGACCTCATCCAAGCAACACGATGCATGTGATTTTGAAAGCGCAATTATATCCCTTATGAACGACAAAACGCCTGTCGTTGATGCAATCAAAATAAGAGTAATTCGGCGTTATTTTTACGCCAATCTGGAACACAGCTGCGAGCCAGGCTGGAGCCAAGAGATGAGATGTGCTCTTAATGGTCGATTCTTGGCTCAATCTCAAAAACTGCATGAGATTATAAGAGACCTTAAAATAAATAAATACGATTTTCTGTTGTGTCTGAAGTCATATCGGACCGTGCTGCCTGCTCATGGAGAAGATGTTCTGGTTTTACGGCTACTATATCTGAAAAGGGCCACATAACCATCCGGCCAATCAAGAGTAGACTGACTAGGCCTGCTGCAATGGATTCCAGAACTAAGAAATGAATGTATAAGGGGTGGGCCTTCTTGGCCCTTGCACAGCGGCTACAGTGATCTATTGTGCCTCAGAACTAAGAAAAGTTTCGTCCAGTAACGAAAATTAAACACCGCTAATAACAAAGCGCAATGAAGCACGGGAGTTCACGTATTCCTAACTTTGTCGGAACGGGGCAGATGGCGTTAACCTTACAGCTTATCCGTCTTTACCTCCGGCAGTCTCTGCTGGGAGGTCGGCTATACTGATCGAACTGTTTCGTGAATTTCCACAGCCAATTCAGGAAAATGTTGGGGTAATGCGTTAGAAACGGTCTATCCTTCTCATTTCACCACTCCCAAGCATTCTCCAATACGAAAACATACACATATATCCTGTACACTTAACGAAGCGTCTTTGAAAGAAACAAGAAATTAGGATGAAACAGAGCGTTATATACACTCCACACAAGGTCGAGGGTCCAACGACCGTCCTGCATGAAGAAACAAGACCACGACTTCATTGCTGTGTGCCTCGCCCAGCCCACAGAGTTTTCTTTTACCGACAGGGAAATCACGTGTCACCAAATTATCTACTGGGGGAACAAACTAGTGGCTTTTTAGGTGCCATTTTCAAAATTTCATCATTCGTGGTCGCTGATTCTGCACAATTTCGACAATATATGTTTTAGTATTTGACGTTATCACGTCAGAGAATATTAATCTTTTCCAATACAGTAGCTAATATATGTACTACCTGCTTTAACGTCAGAAAGCTCCGCATCCCGCCCACAGATTGCAATTATGTACTACATAATTATGGCGGCGATGCGCCCATACGCTGATGTTCTCATGCCATGGAAGTGATGGAAAGAAGCAGCCTCAACGTCACTACTAGCAGAGGTGAATGGTTAGCTTCAAACTGCCGCAGACTTTGTCACCCGGATTAAGGCCCGCGATACCAATTGGCAGTGAGGCTGGGCGGATCACAAAATCTTTCTTGTCTTGATGGCAAGTGAAGTCAGGACATCAAATTCACGTCACAGACTGAGCTTTCACGGCTACTTTGTGCTATATATGCTCGAGGAAGAGGAGCAATGACATGAGTTCTCCTGTTTTGCGAGATATTTCGCAACTCTCCGTCATTTGCTGACTTTCTGACACTGCGAATGCCCGAATGGGCTGGCCTAAGGGTATTGTTACAGACGCCGAACGCCGGATACCGGCTACCGTGACTGTGGTTTTCGCGATTTTCCTCATTCCATTCAGATAAATGTAGGAACAGTATACAGATTTGGCATTGGCCTCTTCCTTCCAAATCCTTTCCTATTCATCACTCCTCAAACCTACAATTCGATGCTATATAGTCTAGCTGACAACGTTGCAAAGTAACCAAGAAGAAATGGCGCTTCGAATGACACGTAACGTTTCGCTACTTGAATGTAATAATATCGGACCATTTTGGAACCGCTCGGTCAGTAGCCTGTACCTGGGGTTAATTAAATATCCGGTATCAAGTATGTTCTCCTTGTGTGTAATAACATTTAAGCATCACTAAGAAATACGGAATGACGTATCCTGGATTAAGTAACATTTCCTGCGCCAAGGAAATAAGAGACGTCGCATGGAAGAAGAAAGGAAAGCAACGAAACTTTAAGGAACAGCTGATACTACCCCTCGCGATTCGAACAAAGTATAAGACGCACTTCCGTCGAGCTTACCCGCTCACTCGTTCCATTTATATCTAGAATTCTGAGCTGCACACCCTCTCCCCAAACAGAATCTAAATAGGATACCTATGCCCATCTAACCCTCCACTAAGAGGAGTTCTTCTGACGTCACGGAAAGCGTATGTGACGTCATTCAGTACCAGTGCCACACTACTACTGGTGCTGAATAAATCTCTTGTATGAAAACTTTATTTAAAATTGAATTATCTTACTTCAGATCTATTCTAACACATATCAGCACTTAATGTTGTGACGTATCGACCAACTGCTAGGCAACAGATGTGTTTTCTGTGCTATGGTTCCGATCAGAGGTTATATAACTAGATACCAACAATAACTGACAGTTAAACCCGCATGGAGGTGCGGTCGAATACCTCCACCGTGACTCTGGGAGTCGTAGGAGGCGACGGAAATGGAAGTCTCAAATCGGAGACAGTAAAATATGGTCGCGAGTCCAAAGGGACTCGAACCCGAGAAAGACTGCGCTAGCAAGGGCCAACAGCATATACAAAAGACAGACCCGTCCTCTCGTCAGAGAAGGAGCCACGCAAAATAAGACCGCAACTGTCATACATTAATAAATATCTGGTCATAAGCCCCAGATGGGGCTCGACACTAGGACTTACTGACTTCGACTTGACTGACAGTTCAGTTGGAAGTCAGACTAGTTCCCGTGGAGTATCCAGTCGGAAGAAGACGACAGTATGTCAGATAGTGCTTTGTGAACTGCTGTAACCGGCTGTATAAAAGCCAAATAAATTCGATCATCAAATCCAAAACCCGTCTTGTTAGTCGCGCAAACCCCTGGATACGTGACAATATTATACTGCAGGATCCTGTTGCACTGTGTACTCTAACTCTGTGTTTCTCACTCCTTGCCGTGTTTGTGCGGCTTCGTCGATATGTTAATATTCACAATTCAGCGTCTTCGTCTCTCCTCATTACACTACATGTTTCGGCCGAACTGGCCATCATCAGGTGCATAATATGCTGGATTAAAGGAATCTGCTGTCCTGTTATAATGCTTTAAAATATTTTACTTGAGGTTATTTTTTATTACCATGCCGTTGTTATGCATGTGTCTGGTGTATGTTTTGTTGTTGTGTTGGTTTTGCTTTTATGCTTTGTGTATCTGTTCTTTGAGAATGGTTAAGAAGAACATGAAGTCAGAGAACATCAGTACTTACATCAAATAGAATTTTCTCCTAATCTAGTACTGTATAAACATTAGTTATTCTACAAAATAAAACTTAAATGCGACTTCTATTGGTCATTTACAAAAATAAATAAATTTAATGTCGCTACGCTGACATTATGAAACACATTAACAGAACAGGTTAGTGCAGCAGTAACGCTCTATCTATCTATCTGTCTGTATATCTGTCTATCTTTCTATCTATCTATCTATCTATCTATCTATCTATCTATCTGTGGGTCTACAGTCTTTTAGTTGGACCTTGGCCGCTTTTTCAAGTTCTTAATCCTATACACAGTCGGTAGGACTCCTTGGACGGGGGAACAGTCTGTCACAATTCCGCTACGTAATCACAGAACAGCACAAACACAGGAGGAACGAAAATAGATATCCATGCTTTGAGTGAGATTCGAACTCACGATCCCAGTGTTCGAGAGAAGTCAGTTCATGTCTGGCGCAGTAACGCTCCAGTCCTAGATTATGTTCCAACTGTAACATTACTAACTACCCTACTGAGATTAGTTTAGTTCCCCCAGTCTCTGAACATGCTAACATGCCTCAAATCAGACCACGATTGTCACTTTAAATTCTTATCTACTCAATATTCATGATAACATTACCATCTCATTTGTTGTTACACAGCCCCTGGATCTGAAACAGCGTCGATAAAAAGATAGGCATCAATGAGAGCAATGTGTAACTAAATGCAGTACTAATTAACTAGCATAGGTGGGGGTGGAGTTCAGTTTGGTCCACTCGGCACGGCGGCCACTGATTGGCCTATTGTACCTGCCCCGGGTGATTATGATGATGGGGAGTTTGGTGGAATGAAGATTGGCAGGGGAAACCGAAATACTCAGAGAAAACCTACCCTAGCGCCAGTTTGTCCACCACAAATCCCACTTGACCAGACTCGGGTTTGAACCCGGACCGCCGCGGTGGGAAGCCAGCGACTAACCGCTTCAGCTGTGGCGCGGCCTTCTCCCGAATGTAGTACTAACACCGGCACTGTCATCTAGAGCAGGGGTCTCCAAACTTTTCGAACCGCGGGCCACATTACGTAATTCAGCACTTTCAACGGGCCGGATAAAATGAGAAATTAATAACCTTAGGTATATGAGTTTTATTGAAAGCACAGAATTTCATAAACTAACTACAAAGTACGTGAGAATAAATGATCATATATTAATGACAACAGACAGTTGAATGCCTTGATAAGTGCAAATAAATCACAGACTAAGTTATTTTCACCCTGCAACTTTAAATTCAAATGGTTCATATGGTTTGCCAGATCAGCAAAACTGCTAATTTCCAAAGCCACTTGGTATCTGCTAAAAGCGGTTCGTTATGGTGTTTTTCGGTAAGAAAGATATCAATTTCATTCCTGAGCTGAAAGAATCGCGAAAGAACCTTTCCACAGCTAAGCCATCGAACTGCAGTATAATATGTCAGGTCAATAAGCTCGGAATCACATTTACCAGTACTCATTGGAAAATTAGTTCAATTGGCGTTTTTCTGCACAATTCTTTCGCGGGCCGGATAAAATCACATCGCGGGCCGAATGTGGCCCGCAGGCCGTAGTTTGAAGACCCTTGATCTAGAAGGCAGGAAGCTGCTAGCGAAATCGATAACGGAAAATCTGTGTTCATTCTTTCCCTGACCCTGGCATAGGCACAGCTACTGCGCAACACGAAACCATACGACACGTCCAACAGATCGGCCTGTACCTTATGAGACTTGAGGTTGTCACGGCGGTGAATGCTGTGAGTAGAGTCTTCTGGAATGTGCTGCCGTGTAGTCTGGTAGAGTGGCTTGTACCCAAAATATAATCATGTAATATGTGTCAAAGGATAAAATTCGTTCGGAACAAAATACATTTTAAGACTACTTTCTTCTGAACACTGACTGCACAGCACATGTATAATTTACAGAACCACGACAAAACAAATAAGATTAGCTGAAAGAAATCTGTTGCCGCCACTGTTACAACCTATATTCCAGTCACGCGGTTCCTTATTAATACGCGAATTAAGTATATTTTTGCCTCTGATGTCACTTGCGTTGCAACATCACCATTAAAGTTATTTTAAATCAAACTTCCTTCTCGAAACTCACCGAATATTACCAACCAACAGAAATCCCCTTTTGTTCTGGTTGTTCATAAACAAAACATGTATTCAAAACTAAAAGTCAAATTGCATTAGTGCAAGACTACTCGAAAAATCCGGTTTCAATATTCTACAGCTTTCGGTTAATCAAAAAACAATACAGCCCGATTACAATGTTGACATAACATATTTCGACTCAATGCGGCGGGTCATAAACAATGTCATTATCACACCAACAAAGGTGTCCATTTACGTTATCATCGACAGCCACCAGGTACTAAACAATACACTTTTAATTCATAATCCATTTCACGAGAACACTCGCACTAGATGTGGTAGTGTTCATTGATTTCAATTCCGGGGCGGGTCAAGAGTGTTCCAACCCTCGGGTATGTCACAGACTCCAGCAAAACCCGTGGGCTCCGCACATTTTCATAGCGGTCTCGAGCCGGCAGCAATTATTTTAAAACTGTCTAAACCTAACAATCGTCTTTATTCCTTCTTTATTTCGGTTCATTTTAAACGCCAAAACATGGGCCAGATGAGAAAAGCATACAAAATTTTAATCTGAAAATCTCAAGGAAAGTGACCACTTCGAAGACCTATGCGTAGATTGGAGGATATTATTAAACTGGTCTTAGAAACAGGATAAAAGATTATGGACGGCATTCAACTGGCTCAGGACAGGGACCAGTAGCGGACTTTCGTGAAGAGGGTAATGAAACTTTCGATTCCGTAAAAGGCATATGATTTGACTATTATGATTGAAGGTTCTCTCAGCGGTCGTTATGAAAAGTTCTGTCTTCTAGGATACAATGCTGTGTCGTCCGTTGAAAAACAAGAGAGGTTTCGGAGGAAGATGCCACCCCTATCTTCACGGTCGAAAAATATGCCGAGCAAGAAACCAAGGTGAAAGCATGTGTCAGGGCTTTCACGCTGGTTTCTTACTCGGTTTATTCTTCGACCCTGAAGAAGGAAGCTGCATTCTCCTCCGAAACGTCGGTTGACTTTCAACGGACTACACGGCATTATATCCCAGGAGACAAAATTCTTCTTGATTATTAGCTTCTCAACAAGGGCTCAACTCCACGTAATTAGTTTATAATTTACGTTTTGTCTGTCTTAGCCATACAATTAACTTATTAGCATTATCCCACAGATGAGGCCTATCCCCAAACTGATTCTGGGTCTCATTATGTTCAAATCCCTTTCAAAGAGCCCCGAAGAGTAAATCATGTTCATTGTTCTAGGTTTCGCGATAGAAGGCGAGGTCGGATTCGCATCAGCAGTATGCATTCCGCAGGACACCGAGCTGCAGGAGGAAAATCTTCAACCATTCCCTTTGGGTCTGAAAGAATTCCATCAAACTCGATATCTGGAACTGGACTATCCTGGATTCCTTTAACATGATTCTGCTACAACTGCGCCTAATCTGATATTGCTGCATTTCTGCAGGCTAAAATGATAAATTAAGCGGAATGTGGGAGGAAGGTGAGTTTTTCTGTTTTGAAGCATTATCATTACATTTTTCTTGGAATCCAGAGGAAAACTACAGAATACTTCAGAATAGTCGATCTCCGCTGAAGATTTGAATACAACATCTCGCAAATAACCTGCAAGTCAGGTTATTTAGGATTGGGAGTATTTCTATCCCCAGTAATTACCAATAAAGGTTCTTCAAACACAGGGTATATCATGTGATATTTTCCGAGTTTTCGCGCTGAAGAATACTCAGTTACACAGGTTGTTTTGAGAAAGTGCATTCAGGCTGAAGAGTTGGTCGCTCCTCTTGCACAATGCACTCTTTCCCTTCATGGCTGAGTTGTCTAGAAACCCCTCATTGTACATTATATTGTATAAGCTTGTGATTTACTGAAGATCAATAAAAAAGCTTGTAGTCTCTTACACTACAATGGCTTTCTATCCTCAAAGAAGCAAGGGATACGACCCGCAGTTCTCGACATGTCGTCATGAGTACAGCAGAAGAAAATCGTATGTATAACTGAATATTAAGGTAAGGGCCGTAGAAGAATCGCCCAATTCTGTGTCAGTATCATCACTTCTGAGACCTGGGGTTATTATTTCCGCAGGCGAAAGGTGATCGGCAACCAGAAAGGTCGGACACACTGAGGAAGAGAGGTTCTTACAGTTCTGGCGGGACGCACATAAACAAAATGAAACATAATCAGAACACCGAATGCCTTTTGTATGTAACATTCATATTGTCATTCCGCAGCACTAACTCTTGTCTAAGATGAGGCCAACATTGACAGTACCAAAACCCGCCATTATGGTTTAACGAAATTCACGTTTTTCACAATCTACTCCCCCAAAATGCATTCTAACACCATTCTGCCGTCACCTTTTCGGCCTTCGAAGGTAGTGGTGAGGTTCCTAAAACGATTCCAACTAATAATCTGTACTTGGTGCCCGTTCTCCACATCCGAGATACATGCCGAATCCATGATATCCTCCCCCATTTGACTACTCAACCAACACTATACTGAGTCTGCGAAAGAAATGCGAAGAACTGTCCCCATCACATCCTTCCTTAACCAATATGTTCACATGAACGCTGGCAGCAAACCTCCGTTATGTAAAAACGTTTTCGGCTGGGTGGCATACGCCAACGGGAGTTGGAGGGGAGGCAGGGAGGAGAAGGAGGTCTCAAGTGCCATTATCCCCACCATCTATGGAACATTTTACGGCGGTATCAGTATATGCAACCTGTAGGCCTGCAGTTCTCAATTACATAATATCCTCATTCACAACCAACTTCATATTTCACAAAAATGACTGATGAGATATGCAACTGTTTATTTCTTTAAACGATGACATCTCGTGTTATCCGCTGGCCGATTTTAAATTATTACTCCTAGCGCGGAGACAGATGGGGTTGTATTTCCTCGTTTATTTGCTGCAGGTGTAAGTGTTTTGGGAGGATGCAGCAGCATAAATATACATGAAAATGGTAATGTGGATTACAGAATTCATAAAGCTTAAAAGAGCTAGTTAAGCCGAAAATTATTCCATGCGAAATATATACGAGTCTGAAATATAGGTTAATTTTGCTAAACCAATTTTAAGAGACTGTAATGAAAGTCCATATTAATTTGTCTTTCCATTTATTGGGTAAGCCTCATGCTCACATTGTTGCACATGACATGTGGGTTTGGACTATTAAAACTTTAAATTAACATCATAAAGCCACGAGTAAAACAATATTCTGCGGCATTTGTTCCGTCTGTTAGCAATTCAAAATAAATTTACTCGGCCACGGTTCCCTGTAGTAAACATAAGCTGTACATCACGATAAGCTAAATGCAGTAGAGAAAACTGTTGCAGTCAATTAACAAGCACGGCACCAACTTCACAGAATCCAGGTTACTCGCTGTAAATGATGCTTTATTCCGTCAAGTAGTATAAAATGCACACCACTTTTTCGTTCGGAATCCCTTCTTTGAACGTTTAGAACATATATTTAGCTGCGGTGGTGGTGGTGGTGGTCGTGGTTGTGATGGTGGTGATGATGGTCGTGGTGGTGGTGGTGGTGGTGGCTGTGATGGTGGTGGTGGTGGTGGTGGTGGTGGTGGCTGTGATGATGGTCGTGGTTGTGATGGTGGTCGTGGTTGTGATGATGGTCGTGGGGGCGGTGGTGGTGGTGGTGGTGGTGGTGGTGGTGGTGGTGGTGGTGATGGCGGTGGAGATGGAGGCGGCGGTGGTGGTGAGGACGTATATCATATAGAGGCCTATACAAACATTTCGTTAAACATTCAGTGCCGGTGACTTCGTCTTCGAATTGGATAAGGCAAGTTATTTTGTGCCATATGAAACTGATCAAGTGGAGGAACTGTTTTGGAAGAGACTGTGGACCTGTCGTATGACAGATTACTGATGATGAAAAATGAAACTGATGCACTATCTAATTAGGATGTCCCCTAGCAAATTTGGATAATTAAATATTCTAAATTTCTTCTCCTAAAATTGCACCCTAGATTCATCATAAGCTTCCGATATAAGTAATGACAAATTTCTAAAATTTTACCTCACCCTAAAACAAACCTTTGAGGTAACTTGGAACTAGAGCCGTAATATTGGTGAAGAATCAGTAAAGATGAGTCATTGGTAATAACAAAAAACTTCCCATCTATCTATAGCCCTTTGTTGGACATTGGCCGCTTTCTCAGTTTCTTAATCCTATACACAGCCTGCAGGACTCCCAAAACGGGGGACCAGCATGTCCCAAGGCCGCTACCTACAAGCATAACAACATAAACGCAGAATAAACGCACACAGACATCCATACCTTGAGAGGGATTCGAGCCCACGATCCCAGTGTTCGAGCGAACGAAGACAGTTCATGCTTCAGATCGCGCGGCCACCCTGATCGGCAAAATTCCCATCAGCGTTTAAATATAATCCTAAGTCGATTTCCACAAATAAGTCTTCTTGTTCCGACACCGCTGATAGCCATGCGACCAGTTCCCCATTTCATTCCTTCCCCCTTATCTGCCTGCCCTTCTTCCTCCTGGAATTTCATTATTTCTTTCCGTCTCCAACCTGACCCTATCCCGCGCTCGACAGCCTGTGCAGAAACCAATTTCCGATCATTCTGTGACGATGTGTGGCAGCAAACTGCTTACTTCGAGCCTGCCAAGCAACTAGACTGTACAGACACAGAACTGTACACTGATTAAGGCAGGCATTTCGCCCCTAATGTTTGCAGTGTTTCCATTTCCTTCCGGACTGCGGAGGGTGAATGCTTCGAACAGTCTTTCCTCCTCAATGTGTTCCACTGAGGGACGGGTAACATATCAGCCCAACCGATTTACACGCAGCTACACTCAGTTGTTCGTGTGCCCAGTGCAACTTGTAATACAGTGCGTACAATCAAGTGCGCGCCGCGGCTGCAATTTGCCGTGAGTCATACCATCGCAGAACGGATGCAGTCGCGGGGAGGAGTTGCAACTCTCCCCGCGACTGCATCCGTTCTGCGGTGGTATGACTCACGGCAAATTGCAGCCGCGGCGCGCACTTGATTGTACGCACTGTATAAATCTCACATACTATCTATTTGTCCGGTCTTCTGCTCTGCGGGCAGTGGAGTTCAGTGCAAGACTGTGACTACAGTACGCGCATTAGTGGGTCTGTCTCAAATTTCAATGCCTGTGCACACTCTGAACAGATTCTCAAACTGGATGTCGTTCGTAGGCAACAGTTATTCATGAAATTATACATCACAAGCAAAGCGATAAATATGAAATTTATAATTAACTCTTCATATCACATTCACTACTGTAAGCAGAACAAATTACCTCACAATCTCCACGCTGGAAGCCAGCACTCCTGTTTCACCGCTATCCATCAGACTTCATTGAATGGATAGACCTAAGCTTTCCTGATACAGAACCCAAGCTCTGGAGAGGAAACGTCAGTCTCATGATTCTATACTTCGCTCTAACCCTGGAGATGTTTAGAACATCTCTGGGCGTGTCATTAACAGGCAGTGACGTAGAACGTTATGCCATCATTAGAGGGTTACTGGAGTCTACATGCAACACACAATGGGAGCCACAGTCGTCATACCGGCGACAGAATGCTTCTACCACAAAGCTGCCTACTCAATTCATGATGTAGACGTTCTAGATACATTTCACTCGATGCCAACACAAATATCGCCGATCACACTGGCCGCGCGGTCTAAGGCATGACCTGTCTTCGCCAGTTCAAACAATGGGATTGTGGGTTCGAATCCCACTTGAGGTATGGATGTCTGTGTGAGTTTATTCTTTGTCTAGTGTGTAGGTAGCGGTCTTGCGACGGGCTGGTCCACCGTCCAAAGAGTCCTACCAACAATGTAAAATATCAGGAAACTGAAAAGAGGCCAAGGTTCAATAAAAGGGCTGTAGAGCCATAGATAAATAGACACAAAAGTCACACACTATCAATATATGCATCAAATTAACCACACTAATTCTCCTTAGGTTTCCGCCTGTTATCTTATACATTTGCAGGTCACGGTAGCCGAGCGGTATAGGGCATGTACTCTCTACGCTCGCTCGTGGGTTCGAATCCCATATAAGGCATGGGTGTTTGGTGTGCATATGCATTTATTCTGTGTTTGTGTTGTCCTGTGTTCAAGTAGCGGCTTTTCGACGAGCTGAGCACCCGTCCAAGGAGTTTTATCGTCTGTAAGAATAATCTTGAAACTGAGAAATCAGCCCAATGCTCCAAAGTTGGCGCGAGAGGAAAGAGAGAGAAACCTTATAAATTTTATTATGTTCGTCATCTTATATTTACTAGGCCCATTTGGACTTTCAACCGGTACCACTTTTCAATTGTTCAAGAATTCAATGGATTAAGCCGAATTATTAGTACATCCATATGGCAGAAGGGTCCACGACAGAATACCCAAATTGGAATGATTATAGTAAAGGGTTTTGAGAGTTCTAATCCTTTAGAACACAGCGATAAAGATATGTACCACTGGTTTTAATATTTAGAAAGCTTTCCATTCTGCCGAAAGAATGTATTTACGTATTTCGTATGATTCTCAGAATAAACAGCGAATAATTCCCTTACATGATTAAAATGTGAGTTTCTGTAATGCAGTCGCCGTGACCTTCCAGTGCTATGCTTTAAAGGGCTAAACCTGGCCTCTGCCGGAATGCCGTTAAGATGCTTCCGAAGCCAGTGATATGGCCGACAGAAATCATCACGTTTAATACGGAAAACGCTGATTACATCGTTACGAATCTTCTCAGTCTATGCGAACATATGGTCCTGTGACATTCTGACACCTGTAATCACAAGGTTAGTAACTGCAAGTTGAATGTTCTTTATCTGTGTAATAACATGTTATTTACCTCCCCGCCATGCACACGCTTCAGTTCCTCTAACTCAATACAGGGGCTAGGGCTTGTTATCTGGACGCCCAGTCCTCGAGGGGCGAGTGATGAGCCACAAATTCAATTACAGTTGATGTTCTAATCCCTGGAGCCATGGCAATCTGCAACTGCTTCCTTAACATTTCACTACGTGGCTATAATGAGGCCACGGAAAGAAGTCCCATGGATCTGCATGTCCACATCTCCGATTTGTTATGGTTCTCATCCAGAGAATTTCGGTACATTACTCTCCAGCTGAGATAATCTGACAAGAACGTTGGTAGTAACAACCTTGACTAGCGACAGGTGCAATGGATTCCTTGACATAGGTCAGAGGGGGCTACAGTACTACAATAGACAGAAAGGAAGAATGCTCGAGCGCCATTAAAGCCTCCACCCACGGAAATCCTTTCCGCAGAGGTAGTATAGGAATTAAAGGCCGTCAACACATTTGATTATAAACCAATATTAAAATGTTTAATAAACTGATTATTTTATTTTCATCTCATTACAAGTTTAGATTTACAAAGTTTATCATCGGGTGGTTTATATTGTAACGTGTTGGGTAGGTCACGCGAAAAGTAACTACATGCCGTATTTGATATAGCGAATTTACTGCACATTCGCTCCATACTTATACAATTACTGCCATCTGCAGTACTTCTTCTGTTGCAGTCAATGTCATTCACTCGTAACTGGCTCAACCCTCACTCACTAATCTCTCACTGCTTTCACGATTCACTCGTTATAACTGAACTCGGTGACTACTAAAATTCAACTGTCTTCGGCAGCTGCTATCTTTCAACTGTCTTCGGGGGCGGCTATATTTCAACTGACTCCTTAGGCAGTGTGGTTCTCTTATAAACACCTGCCAGACAACGGGACAATGCCTCGCTTCCTTGTTGCCTAGTCGCCGTGTTTACAGGTGTTGCTAGGCAACGCTGTCGAGAGTTGTTTACTACTGTGTAGTAACCGCGGCATCCCCCGCTACGTCCCCCGGGGGAGAAGGGGGCAGTGTTTACTGGCCTGTTACCGTAGTAGCGACAGCGCCCGATGTTGTTACGTCACCGCTGGGGGGGGATGTCCTCCATAGCGCAATACGTCACAATATGAATACATATATCGTTACTCAAATATCAAAATGAAACAAATTTTAACATTTACCCATATTATAATTTTAGTTTTAATTTTAAGTGTTCTGTGGGAGGTATGTCTCAAATAATGTGTGTTAAACGTTAAACGTGTTTAATGTCGTAATCTAACAGTTAAATAAAATTAGATAAAAACAGATTCAGTTTTCTTTAATTTTTTAAATGTTTTAAGTGGAGGGGTTGTGTGTAGGTTGCTAGGTAGTGTATATGTGCTTCGTGGTTTTTAGTTTTTATGTTTTAAGCCCACGAAACCGCTCTTTTTTATGTGTGGAAGTGACTGGTCAACATGCGGATTTCGTGATACTGTAGGTGAATATGTGGCTTTTTGTCGTGAAGAGTTGCCGTACTAATTAAGTATATCGGTATGTATTGTGACATGCTGAGCTATGGATGACGCCCCTCCCCCACCCCCGCCAGCCGTGATGCGCCGAGCGAAGCCGAAGCGAGCCGATGCTAGCCGAGTCCTAGCATCCTGGTCGCTAGGCAACGCGAGTCAACAGCGATGACGTCACCAAGGGTACCGCGGGTAATCGGTGATTGCGAGAGACGACGGTAGTAACAGCGGTTACTTCCGCTAGCGTTACTAGCAACACAGCGCCAGGCAACAAGGGTGCCTATTACGTGGCCGTTTTCCGTATTGTCCGATCGAGATTACATGAGGTGCAGCGAAGGCTATTCACAGTTAGTCCTGGAGCTACCTACGAGTCAGTCCTCGAGCTACCTCCGAGTTAGTTCCGAGTTAGCCAGCAACCAGTCAGTTGTATTCTGGCATCTGGAATGTACTAATTGTGATATTGCAGATAGCAGTAATCGTAAATCTGTAATTTGGGTGATTGTAAGTGCGAATGTGAAATAAAATTCGCTATACCAAATACGGCGTGAAGTTATTTGTCGCGATATACGCCCGATACGCTACAGTATGTAGGAAGCTAATCTGTATGGGTTTCTCTCCTTTGGTATAGGCTGCCAGGTGGGCTTTTACGGTGTACCTTGTGTGCAGTTGAGTGCCGGGAGATGACTGAACTTCCAATATAACCACATACAAAGTACAAGGTACACAGTGTTTACCAAAGCCGAGGAACCCATACAAAATAGTTTCCTATATACACACCGAAATAGTACGGCAACTCTGCACGACAAAAAAAGCCACATATTCACCTACGGCATCGTGAAATCCGCAAGTTGACCAGTCACATCCACACACCAAAACGATTGCTTTCGCGTGCTTATAAACATAAAAGACAATAAAAACCACGAAGAACATATACACTACCTAACAACCTAAACACAATCCATCCATTTCAAACATTTAAAAAATTAAAGAAAATTGAATCTATTTTATCTAATATTTTGAATTGTTTCATTTTTGGTCCGTTACACTATCAATCACAAAGTTAATAGAAAGTCCGTCCAGTGTAACAATTTGTAGGTCACTTCTTTATCACTTCTGCCTTACATGTTTCGGTCTAATATAACCATCATCAGAGGCACATAGTACAATCATGAAAACACTATCGTTGTTAAAATGTACACAGTTATGTTTGCTGCTTTGACGCTGCTACAGTATATCGACGTGTAAAAACACAACACTTGCTAGGATTGTTGAATGCACTAACAATTCTCACATCCCATCCGAAACTTCCCTCAAGTTAAAAATGTCAATGTTAAAATATTCAAAAATTTAAAAATTTAAAATTTAAAACATTTCATATAAAATGTTAGGCTCCTTCTTGTTGATTCATCCCGAAGATGGGAGATGTCAGCTTGATGTTGTATGGCTTGTGGTTAGATCTCCCATCTTCGGGATGAGTCAA
>NW_019729209.1:310792-316001 GCF_002891405.2 Cryptotermes secundus | reverse complement strand
GAAACATGTAAGGCAGAAGTGATAAAGAAGTGACCTACAAATTGTTACACTGGACGGACTTTCTATTAACTTTGTATTTTATCTAAATTTTTAACTGTTAGATTACGACTTTATAAACACGTTTAACTTTTTACACACATTATTTGAGACATACCCAACACAAAACACTTAAAATTAAAATCAAGATTATAATATTACGGGTGAATGTAAAAATTTTATCCATTTTGATAATTCAGTAACATTGTATTCATATAAACCACCTGACGATGAATGTTGAAGATCGAAACTTGCAGTGAGATGAAAATAAAATAACCAGAATTTTAAATATTTTAATATTGGTTTATAATCAAATGTTCTACTGACGGCCCTTAAGTTTACCTTTAGTACAAAATACAAAAGAGGCTGCAAAATAAGTAGAAATAAGTCACGGATTCAGGCATCTGCCTCTCCTTCGCAAGAAATGAAGTGTATGGTTTTACAGAAGTCGTACTAAAGCGTAGCTGCCCTATTTTTCTCTATATAATGACGTGACTGTATATGTTCTTATTCTTGGCTATTTAATAACGCGTCAGTAACTGCAGATTATAAAGCATCTAGTGACAGGATGAACAGCGAATAACGAATTTCAATGTCCGGGGAAGGAAACGGTGATGACCTAATTAATGGTACTGTTCCGGCTTTTGTCTGAACTGGCATAGGAGCAGCCGCTCTCCGGGTTGAGATCTGAACCCCGAAACTCCAAAACAAGATGCAGGACTGCGACAAAGCAACATTCGTTTACGCCTGTTTAAGATAGATTTATGTTACTCGTCTGATGGGACTAAGGTAAAGTTATACCTGTGCCAGATTATTTAAGCACCGCGCCATGAAGATGTATAGGGGAATGGAGATACGGTTCCGCTATTCTTAACTTCGGCACTTGATTGAAGNCCCCCCCCCCAGTCGCTTTACTCTAGGGAACGGAGCCCACAGTATCCATTGGATAAATAGGTAGACGGACCCTAGAGCCGATCTGGATATTGTGAAAAAGAGAAAATTTCTTGCATCTGCCGGGAATCGATCCCCGGATCTTCGTCTGTCCTTCCCATCACCCAGTCTCTATACCAACTGAACTAGCGAAATCCAGACTGAGGATGCCTGGTCTCCAACCAGAAACCATCCCAATACGAAGCAGACGCGCTCAATTTTTAATGTTATGAAAAGGTATTACACTACTCTCCGGGTTCAAGAGCCGAGCTCCAAGATTTTACGCGTCCTGGAGAACGTAATTTGAGAGCCCACCACTTTCTTGTATTTACTGCATCGAATTAAATATGGCTGAATTATGAATGCTAAAAGGGATTGTGGGATGAAAGAGATGAGGTCTATTTTTAAAGCACTCTTTTCGAAAAAGGGCCCATAGAATCTTACATCGGCTCAGAAATGACCTTCAGGAATTTCTCTCAGCTTGTTTCCCAAATAATGGCGTACCAAAAAGGCATCAATCATATTGTGATGTTGGAAAGTTTCGCTCTATGATTCCTATCCTTATTTCGGCGAAAGGGACAGAGGAAAGAAAACCAAGCACCCTCTTCTCTCCGTAACATGCAATGTAAACTCCTTTCTGCCTTTTATGAACTCTGTGTTCTTCAGCAGATTTCATTAGTTTTCTCGTCCTTTCACCACCAAAATCTGGATACATAATTTTTATTTCTTGCTGCATTAATTAATAAAGCAGTAATGTTATATGTGCCATGTCATTCCCACCACTCAAATGTAAATTAAATTATCTGTCTATCTACTTACCTACCTATCTATTTATGGCTCTACAGCCCTTGTGGACCTTGGCAACTTTTTCAGTTTCTTAATCTATACACAGTCGGTAGGACTCCTTCGAAGGGGGATCAGCGCGTCGAAAGGCCACTACCTACACACAGAATAGACGCTCACAGACACCCATTCTTTGAGTTGGATTTGAACCCACGATTCCAGTGTTCGAGTGGGCGAAGACAGTTCACGCTTTGGGCCGCGCGGCCACCGTGATCGGCAAATTAAAACTGGATGAAAGGACGGAAAGCTCAGGTATGCGAGTACCAGGCCCTAACACCGATTACAGTCTATCACTTTCAGACAAATTATCCGCTGATACTGGTACATATACATGTATATATCATCAATAGAAACTGGGTCTCATGGCTTCTTTCAGCATGTCAAATCAAACACTATTAACACACCGTCACACGAAGCTCAGTTTCAAGGATCCTCGCTATAACGACGCAAACAAATATAGCCCCGCTTTGTTACACGACGTCTTTATTTGGCTTCGACGCCATGCAAGTTCTTCGATACACAATTTTATTCGCGACGCCGGTCTCAACTTTGGCTTCGTCGAATCAGTAGACTCTAGTGAGAATTTGTCGGAAATTTACGTGAAAAAGTTCTGAAGCATTGGAGTGGGAGTACGACTGTCGGTAGTAAATGCAACATCCTGATACATGTATTTTACGTAGACTGTAGCTGTGTTAAAGCATCGTTCTCAGTTTCGGAGCTGCATTGACGTGTAGTTCACGTTCCGGCCTCTTTGTCTTCGTGAGGCTCGATATAAATTGTGTGGGACCAAGTCACTATGGGCGCGATGAAGACATCTGAACCCCGACCGTTCAGCCGTATCCAGTCACTGAGACAGCTCGGCTTCTTTTTGTTGCCAGATCTTACAGAAATATTAAGCTTCTGTTAACTCGTGCTTAAGGCCACGCCATAGCTCAAGCAGTTAGTCGCTGGCTTCCCACCGCGGCGGCCCGTGTTCGATCCCGGGTCTGGCCAAGTGGGATTTCTGGTCGAAAAAAGTGGCGCTGGGCAGATTTTCTCCGAGTACTTCAGTTTCCCCTGCCAATCTTCATTCCACCAATTGCTCCACAATCACCCTCACCTATCATCTATGGCTGGTACTAGGCCAGAAGTGGCCGCAGTGCAAGGGACTTAGACCCACCCAACTAGCAATAAAAAATAACTCGTGCTTACATAAAATAAAACTAAAAAACGGTACAACAGCCATAATAAGGCATGTTCAAGTTTGGCTGAATTCAGTTAAATGATGAACTGCAGTTATGCGCATGTCACTGGGTGTGGCAGACGAGCAAACGTACAATATTGTCATTCAATCATTCATTGGACGCTGGGAGACAGTAGTTTCCACCTATCCTTCCTGCACGTGTTGTTTCCGTTTCTAATTCCTAATCTCTGACTGGATACCGCTAATACTAATTCAGGTCTTCTCTTATTTATAGTCGTTATAGCGACTGGCTTCAAGCTGGGCTACCGAGGGGTCGGAGTTCGAGTCTGGGTGGGGTCAAGAATTTTCACTTCTCCATGTCGCCGATACCAGCTATGAGATCCACCCAACCTCCTATCAAATGTGTACCGTGGCTCTTCACCCGGGAGTAAAGCGGCCGGGGCGTGAAACTGACCACTCACCTCCAACTAGTGCCGAGGTCAAAAAAATGTGGGTCTATACATTCCCTCCCCCATACGCCTTCATGGCGTAGTGCTTAATTACTTAAGTACAGGGACAGCTTTACGTTATTTTACCTGATTTTCTTCAGTGTGACCTTCTACGACCTTAATTCAGTACTCAGAATAATCATGTCATTTTGTCTCTGTATAACGTAAATAGATGAGACGGTGTAGTTGAGACCGATAAACAAACAAGTGCCATTCCCTATACCCGCTCTGCGACGCCTCCAATCAAACTACAAGCAGGCGCGATATATTAAGGCACTGAAGAGCGACGCTGCTTCCATACGACCCTAACACGTGCCTACCAAATGAGACTGAGCTCAATTTCGAATTCACAGCCGAATGTATGTGTACAGCAGAGATGAAGAGCAATGGATGCATCTGAGAGGAGTGCGCTACTCTATTTCTAGGTCTGCCTTAAAAATAAATTAACCAAACACGTTTAATTACATAGAGGTAAAATACGGCGCACATAAATGTCTCGCACTACATCTCCAAATACACTCATCCTAACATTGTTGATCGACAGAATTATTTTCAGCTGTAGGGTTGGACCGCCTGCCTCCCCACCGCCAAAATAATATACATAACCATCCATTTCCGCTTTCAACATACCAATTTTCAGTAAATTCTTTTTGAACATAAAATTGTTTTTGTCATGTGTAGACCTATAAAACTCAAACATAGCGGTCTGTAACCAAATCATATTCATGCAGATGTCAAATTATCCTTAATCTCATGTTATTTAACGGTAATGTACAAACTGAAATGTTATAAAGCACCGAATTAAATGAAAGAATAATTATTATGATGAATTCAAAGGGTTGTGGAAGAAGTTATGACTTATTTAAAGATAATATCCACATATTCTCCCGGACAGATCGGGAAGAGCTATGCAAACCTGTCACGATAACAACTGCCGGGTTAAGAAATTCAGTTCAGAAGAACTCCAATAATTGTGAACCTTATTCTCACTAGCTGAACCTGCTACGCAGCGGTCAAGCCGTTTTCTCTGTAGCGCTAGGCCAAGTTCACAATTCAGCAGTGGTCCCCTAGTGCATACGAAAAATAACCGCTTGCTTACCGGTGTCATCTGTTTTCTAAATTTCCAAATTTGGTGTAGTCTCCGCTTTCACACAGAAAGTATACATCACACTAATATACATACATAAAACATGCAGCTTTCCTGTCGGTTTCCTACGACGGACCTAGCAGAGAACACCTAATTATCGACATTTACTCAGTACTTTTAACGATACGTATTACGGTAATAATGACCAATGAGGCCCTGGATTTCTGAGTGCTCATTCCTAGCTGGGTTTAATTACATGGATATGCCTGAAGTTTCTTAATTTGAGTTTTTGAGTTATATTCCCTCTTTAAAGTTTTAGCTAGGGTATACGGTGTCCGCAACAAGTAAAGCAACCATATCCCAAGACATTAATGGGCACTTCTGCCCATGACAAAAAATACAGAAAAGGATTGGAAAAACGTGTAGATAGAATGGCCGAAGGTTAGAGGGCAAAGATAACATCAATCCACACACCCTACACGACTAAATGAAAGATCAAAACTAAGCAGATGCTGGGCCGCGCCATAGCTCAAGCGGTTAGTCGCTGGCTTCCCACCGAGGCGGCCCGGGTTCGATCCCGGGTCTGGTCAAATGGGATTTGTGGTGGACAAAGTAGCACTGGGGCAGGTTTTCTCCGAGTAC
>NW_019729209.1:308407-309450 GCF_002891405.2 Cryptotermes secundus | reverse complement strand
CGAAGTGTACGTAGGGTACGGATCGGGCAGGCTCCAAGATGGTTTCGTACTTGTAAGCACAAGGACATTTCCTTCCTAGGAACGGGAATGCAGTCTGTATGATCGCACTGTGAGTTTCATTTTAATACGAGCCGTGGGATGACCAGGATGTCACATACTTGTGTGCGTTCGTCCGTAATTTATAGTACACTGGCAGCATATGATTAAAATGAGAAGCAAACCCGGCAGCCCAGTAACATCACCTAACTGTAGTCACTGGAGATGTTTGCGTCCGACACAAACGCCGGGCAACGGAAGTGAAATATGATAATATTACATTTGGGGCTGTTAATCGCATTCTTCCTTTCTACAACGTCTGTATACGGGCAATGTTGCCGAGGCTCCGGAGATACATGCTGCTCCCATCTTCGGGTTAGACCATGAAAATATAGACAGCATGTACCTCCGAAACGCCGGAAAGTGTCCACATTCAAGTGAACTAACTTCTCAAAAACAGCATTAATATCAATAATTAATCACCGTGAAAATAAAACTGGTAACTAGTAATTATTCTTGGACCCCTTGTACGAGGTGGTATCTGAAAGTTCCCGGACTGACCTCAGCGAAAGAAGATGAGAAGGGAGGCCAAGGTCACACTTCCGAAAGCCTATTGCATCAGTCTTCCACGTGACACCGCGCTGTGAACACGCATTTTTCCATATGACTGTATTTTCGACTTCGTGTTTCGTTTTGTCTGCGATGGATGGCAAAATCGAGCAACGGGTCTGCATCAAGTTCCGCTCCCGAAGTCCTTGAAATGCTTCGTGGCCTCATGGCGAACATTTTTTATGCTGGACAGCGGTTTTTGAATGGTATTCATGTTTCAAGGCCGGTCGAGAGTCAGTTGAAGACGACGAACGTTCAGGAAGACCAAGCACGAGCAAAACGACAGCAAATGTTGAAAACATTCGAGAATAATCCAAGAAGACCGTCGCCGAATAATCCATGAGCTCGTAGACACCGCTGAGATCAGTTATGGAGTTTGCCAGGAGATCTGAACAGAA
>NW_019729209.1:299293-308370 GCF_002891405.2 Cryptotermes secundus | reverse complement strand
CCACAATCACCTTCACCTATCATCTGGGGCTGGTACAATAGGCCAGAAATGGCCGCAGTACAAGGGACTTAGTCCCACCCCACTAGCATTAAAGAAATATATATATTAATATTCACAAAACATATTGTAATAATGGTTTCTAATTGTATTGATACCCTTCTGAAGATGGTCTATAGGGCCGAAACATATAAAGGATAAAAGATTAAAAAGAGAAAACTTCAGCAGTCACACCGGACGGAATTAATTAACCTTTTGTAATATTGTTAGTGTGATGGATCAGAATGAAACAAATACAAAATAATTGAAGAGCTACTTGAATGGAAAAGTATCCGCTCCGGTCTAGAAATNACTAACCCCCCTGTGGTTTCATTCTGTTTCCCAAATTGAAAATGAAACTGAAGCTACGACGTTTTGAAACAGCGTCTGACATCCAAAGGGAATCGCAGGCGGTACTCGACAGCATTACGGAAAATGACATCCACGGTGCTTTTCAAGAGTGGGGAAAACTATGGGATCACTGCATACGTTCCCAAAGAGACTATTTTGAGTATGTTTTTTGCGTTAGTCATGGAACTTTCCGATACACCTCATATAACATCGGCAAACATCATCCCTCTTCGCGTAACTAACCCACAATTTACTACTCCTAAATGTACTTACAACCCGAAGTGATGAGCTTCAAGCTTACCTGAAAGAAAAAAGAAAAGAACACTATTTAATTTACATAATTAGACAAAGATCATGACACATACATGTCAATCATCTACATTGGCTTTCTTTCGGCAGTTGCAGGGAAGAAGAATAGTCAACGTACAAGTCATTCAAGTGCAAAGCGTTAATCCTGTCCCTTCTGCCTGAAGCGAAACAAGGAGAACTGCGTGTTACTGCCGCAGAGCACTGCAACAACAAGCGGTAATGTTACAGCAGCATTTCTGTGAGTGGACACGGGCAGACGAGATTTTGTCCAGAGTCGCAAATAATTTGGTAAGCCCTGGCATAGATGATGACCACAGAAACACGTTCAGGTCATGTGACAATGAATGCCACAGAAACCAATGTTTCATGAGCACGGGGCGGAATTGTTAATGCAAAACACGACATCTGTATTGTAAAACCTCTCAGTCCACCTCTGTTTTGGTGAGTGAAATTGCTTCGACTAATCTTCAGTTCTCCTAAAGGAACACATGCGTATAACAACATACTAAAATAAAGTGATCTCTCGCCAACCGCGGACGCTGTATACGTGAGCTTCCATTCAGGTGCACCGGCTTTGCTAACAACAGTATTTGGCTTCATCCACCCATGGTTTAATTTGTACAGACCTACACATAGAAAAGTCGGTGGCATCTGCACAAAGGGACTTATATTTACTGAAATAAATATTACAACTTCCAGATACCATTGCGTTTGACTTCCTGTGACTTCTTAAATTTTATATCTAGTTAGTTTTAAACATACTATGTGGGAACTATGTTTTGTTTCTTGGAGAAACCGGCAACTTACTTAAGCTCTGCCTCAGTTCCCTTATCCTACTATTTTCCCCTAGGCCTTGGACTTGCCAATCACGATGNTGCATCACCTGCTTTAAAATGAGGAACTCTGCTTTATACCCATACTCTGTACTTGTGTATTTCGTATTATTCTCAGAATGAGGGGCAATTATTACTCTAAACAGCCTTAACTTANTATTTTGTTTTTAGTTCCCCCATTTCAGAGTATCTAATCTCTTCTAAAGTTACTCGACATGCAACACCTGCAGATGGTAGAACGTTATTAAATAAGTGCGCGTAGCCGCAGTTATCACAGCGTAGCTTAACTCAAACGGAAACAAGTATTATCTCGGGGCTCCTCTCTGGCGGCTGACGTGTCCCTTGCTTCACCCGAGTCTTCAAGGTGAATGCCCGGAGAACACCTTAACACACGCCACGCCCGATTCCTCCTCCTTCCGTTCAACTGCGCAGTATAGGGTCATAAAGGTAAGATAAAAATAAGGTAAAGTTGTTCCTGTGCTCAGTTAATTAAGCTCTCTGCCATGAAGGCGTATTTTTGACCTTCCGCACTAGTTGGTGGTNTACGTAGGGTACGGATCGGGCAGGCTCCAAGATGGTTTCGTACTTGTAAGCACAAGGACATTTCCTTCCTAGGAACGGGAATGCAGTCTGTATGATCGCACTGTGAGTTTCATTCTAATACGAGCCGTGGGATGTCCCAGGNTGAGTGGTCAGTTTCACTTCCCGGCCGCTTTACTCCGGGCGAAAGAATCCCAGGTACCCATTGCATAGGACGCTGGGTAGGCCCCAAAATCGGTCTGGACTACGTGGAGAAAAGAAAATCTTTCCCCTACCGAGACTCGAACTCCATCCCCTCGCCGTCCAGCCCTGCAGCCAGCCGCTATACCGACTGCACTATCTCGCCTCTCGCAAGTATGGGCCTTTAACCATCTTCATGTAATCCACGCTGAATAACGTCTTAAGCTGATACAACACCGTTAAATGACATACAAACCTATTATCATTATCAACACCGAGATACGTGAAGCGCTTGCAACTTCCGGTCGGAAAGTAATGGGTTCGGTTCTCGACTGAAACACTGACTATAATGGCAGGTTCTGTGTTGTGACTAAACCCCAACCTTTCCACGTCAGTGCGCGAATAGTAGCTTCGAATATGAAGCTTTCCTTCTCCAGTCCTTTCAACCCTCTGAAGCTTGAAATTCATATAAATAATATTTAAAGACTCGTTTCGTACTTCACAGAAAACACAGGCGTCTCGATTACAAAGACTAATGGGTTAACACTGTTTAGAGAAATACTCGTTATTTATGTCGAGAGTCACAGAAAACCTATAATTGCATTCCGTGGATAAAATGCAGAATCTTGAGACACTGAATCAAGTGATATATACAGGATCAATGTGATTCAAAGAGTTAACTTTAGAATTTCATTCTGAACGAAATTTCCTTTCAAGTTGACACAATTTTGTTAAACATCCGCCATTATATTTCTCACTTGCACCAGGTGTAGCGTCTCTTCATGGCAGTCACCCACAGTGACGAAGGAGCTACGTGGGGTCAGTGTCCTCTCACGTCCGGCAGAACAGTGAGTGTTTCCAGAGACTACCAATGAGCAAGTGAATACATGTGCATGCAGCAAATCAACATCCTAAGGATGCATAACAGATGTCTTTCGCTGTACTGCGGTTTATAGGAACTTCGTGACCTTGCTGATACGAAGTAATAAATCTGTTTGCTAAGCTCACGTTTCCACGGCACAGGGTCTTCAGTGAACAGTCGCTATCTCTGAGTCTACACAGTTTTAGTCCCCCCACTTGAAAAGACTACAAAATAATGTTTAATTTTCCACTCGCGGTATCTTCTGTTATCTAATTCTATCCTGTAAATCCTCTGTAGAACAGATCCAAGTTATTTTCATATTTACGGCGCTATTAATCCATACTTCTACAACGAATATAAGAAGCCATCTTAACTACTGCACGCGACGTTCACCAAGGACAGTCATCGCCACAATCATGAGCTTCATCAGAGTTGGTATTTCATTTGCATATCAGAAGCCATTCGTTCTAAACAATAGGACTATATGAAGAATTCGGTCTTCTGGGATATAACGCCGTGTAGTCCGGTGAATGTCAACCGTTGTTTCAGATAAACATATCAGCTCCATCTTCAGGACTGAGGAATAAGCGAAAAATGAAACCCGCGTGAAGTAGGTAGCAAGCAGAGCTTCACGTTGGTCTCTTGATTGGCTTATTCTTCGACGCTGAAGATGGAGGCAAAATGTTCCTCCGAAACGTCGGTTGGCTTTCAACACGCTACACAGCATTACGATGTTTATCCCAGAAAATGGAAATCTCTTCATAACCACCGCTGTGATAACCTCAAATCATACAATGGTAAGGTAAAATTGTCTACTTACTTGTAGACTTAATTAAGCATCATGCCATGTCGCCGTTTGGAGGTACGGGCTAATAGAACCATGCATTCTTAACAGCGGCTCTGTATGGTGGCGAGAGGTCAGCTTGACCTCCCAGTCGCACCACCGAAACGACAGAAAAGATCCTAGGGTAACCAGCGGCTGCGGGGCTCGGTAAGCCTCAGAGCCGGTCTGGGAGTGGCGGCCAAGAAGTAATCTCTTCCTGCTCTGGGAACTGAACTCCGGTCATTCAGCCTACACTGTTCTTTCCTGTTTCTTTAACTACTGGCGTGCATCTTTTGTTAGTGAGATCTATAATAGGCATACTGTTCATTTCTGAATTTCTTGGAATTTGTCTCGAACCCCCCCATACATATTCATTGTTGGGTTCTGGTAAATTGCTGCTGGCCCTCGCACGCACAGTTATTCTTGGATTTGAATCCCGAGGGACTCACCATATTTTACTGTCTCACGACTCTGGGAGTCTGACTCCATACGTCTCCATTGTGTTATGCCCAATCAATTAAGCCCAGGAATAACTTTACATTTATCTCAACTTTGAATTTGTTCTTTCATAAAGTGAGGNACCAAGTTCTACTGTATATGGCAAAGGTCGGTCGTAAAGTTAAAAAAGAATGAAACACACTACAAAACAAATTCCGTGGTTTTAGTCCGCAAGCGAACTAAACCGATCGAGCGACCACTGCTTGCCGGCGAAGTTAGTGCAAACTTTAGAGCATGGAGGGTGTCACATGGTCAGCACAACGAATCCCCACGGCCGTTAAATTCCATTCAAGTAGCTCCTCAATTAACCGCACGAGGCTGTGTGCACCTCGTTCCAGACCCACTACTTCACAGAAAATCTGGTAGCGCCTGGAGTCGAACTCGGGACCTCTGGACCTGTAGCCAGGAACTCTCACCACTACACCGCAGAGGTGGTCTTAAACACTCTACTACAAGGCGAAATACTTTTAAATAATTTTGGATTCATACGAATCCTAAACATAAAGTCGGCCCACCGTGCGTAGAGCACGTATTACGAAATGTCGTCCAGTAAAGTGAATTTTGGCCGTCGAAATACGTACAGACTGTGTGGAAACTTGTAGGTACACAACAGTGAAGTTCTACTGTTTGTTTAATGTAGACCCTAAGTCAACAGGTAAGGAAATTCACTCGGTAGTGGAGAGGCAGTTCCAGTCCACTTTTATATAAATTCTCTGTTGTTATGGAACTGGAAATTGTGTGAAGATCGCCAGAAAATACCGCCATTGAATCCACTTTAATCCGAGGCACATTTCCGCAAATTATTTCCCACAACTCAGCTACAGTATTATCTCTCTGATCTCCAAGTTGCCATTTCCAACTATACGTCTGTCACTCTTACTGTCTCTATAGCCAATGGATCACGTCCGGCCCATATCAACCTGCCGGTTTCCGGTTTTCTAAGCTACGATAGAAATATCTCGAGTTGAAATATTTCAGGATTTCAGGGCAATGAATATCAAGATTAGAGGCACTATAAAGAAACACACTAGTGCTTAGAACGAAGGCTGGAGAGGAAAAGAACACTGTACCCTCTGAGAATAGAGTAGATTGTGACAAATGTTTGACATTTATGTTATTTAGGGAATATCCGGGAGACTTCAGTCGGTACAGCAATGGGCTATACGGCCAGGATTCGATTCCCAACAGGGGCAAGAGATTTTTCTTTTCTCCACAGCGTCCAGACCTGCTTCGGGGCCCACCCAGCCTCACGTCCAATGGGTACCGGTGGCTTTCTCCAGGGGTAAAGCGGCAGGGGCGTGAAGCTGACTACTCACCTCCATCTAATGCCAAGGTCAAGAATGGTGGAGCTATCACTCCACTTCTCCTTACGACTTCATGGCCTCGTGCTCAATTAATTAAGTACAGAGACAACTTTACTTTTTACCTGTTTCAGAATGCAGGATTGTCTGATTCGTCATGCATGCAAGCTCGCAAACAAAACTCGTTGCATAATGCAGAGCTGATCGTGACTCTTCAGTACGAAAGGAAAAGGTAACGTAAAGTTGTCCCTGTGCTTAACTGATTAAACACTACGCCCATACTACGCGTATGGGGGAGTGGCTGTACAGATCCACATTTTCTTGACATCGGCACTAGTTGGAGGTGAGTGGTGACCTTCACGCCCCTGCCGCTTTACCCCCGGGGGAAAAGTCCCCAGTACCCATTGGATAGGAGACTATATGGGCCCCAGAGCCGGTCTGGACGACGTGGAGAAGGGAAAGAATTTTGACCCTACCGGGATTCGAACTCCGATCCCTCGGTAGCCCAGCTCGTAGCCAGTCGCTATTCCGATAACTGAGTACGAAAGGATACTCGCTTTTTTATTTAGTTGCTTATCTTCTGAGGCTTTCAGTATCGCAGACTACATAATGCGTCGAATGGTAGCATGATAAATGAATGATTATTTTCAAACGACTTGGAATGATCATTTATGGCCTAACTGAAATGCTATGCCGGCGTCTGCCTGAAGGGAATTAGAACAGCCACAAGAAACTTCAATTAAGAGTACCTGTGTACCGGCCCAGTTTCGAACTGATCGCGTCCAGAATACAAGTCTAAGGCTGGGGCCACACGAGCGCACAAAATGCATCCGTTGTAACGCACGTGTCGTGACGTCCGTTGTAGAAATGAACAAGAGAGGCGAATGCTACGCTTTCTTCTGGCTCCATTGCAGACAAAAAAACTACGCACCATATTCTGCAACTGTGTGGTGTCCTCAGCGACGTCCGTCATAAAGTACGTTCGTTGTAACAGACGTACTTCGTGCGCTCATGTGGCCCCAGCCTAAAGCGTTAACGCTAGACGAATACATTCGGTGAAAGGACTGAGGAAAGTCATGAGAAGATGGTCTCCGATTGCAATTCGAACCGTAAACATCAATCAGAAGGGTTGCCGCTTAGCTAATTTGCTTGGCGAAATGGGAATAGTGTGTCTGGAGGAAATGACAGAACCCGACCTTAACCCATTGCACATTGGAAAGCATTTCTTTACCCTGAACGTTGTGTAAACCGTGACAGTTCGTCAAAAAATCATAGGATGCTGACTGGATGGCGGGATTCATTTTATTTTGGAAGCGTATGGGGCTTTTCCTCCATTCCGGTTTCTAAACCCATATCCTATTTCAGTCCAGCAGCGATCTCATGATTTCTCGTATCAGCATTCAGTGCTGTCCGCCTCGAAACAGCATTCGCAAACAGCGACGTGTTTTCCCGGCGCGGTGCCAGATGTACGTTTTATTTGAGACCAACGACATGCTAGACATATTAATATGTACTCTTAAACACTGCAAGCTTGAACTGCAATTTTCGATGTTTGGTATTTAAAAGTTCTGACAACAGTACCACATTCTTCCACACAACTTGGAGTTTCCTATGCCAAATGCGGCCAGGAAAAATCAAATCGTCGCAGAAGTGTAATACTATCCGGAAAGCGAACTTCGCCAACGGGTGAACCTTGCCACACGCCTTCATATAATCCGCTTACCTTCATGAAATCATGTTATATAATTCATCAGATATCCTATTACTGTAGAGCACGCGGTGGCGTATTTGGTTTAGTCACTATGCTACAAGCCGGAAGGTCGCGGGTTCGAGTAACGACGAGGTGGACCTTTTCAGTTTACCTGATCCCTCCAGCCGCACTATGGTCCTGGGGTCGACTCAGCCTCTAACAAAAATGAGTACCACGAATTTTCCTGGGGGTTAAAAGGCGGTCGGCGCGTAAGTCTGGCAACCTCACCGTCATCTGCGAGCCGACTGTCTGGAAGATGTGGGAACCTCGACGTCTCACAACGCTATGGGCCTTTACGGCCTGTTACAGGGATACTGTTACCTTACCTACATCATATCAGATCTTGGCTTGTCTTCCCTAAATTATATGAATTCGTAAAGCGTGGCATGAGATTCAAACTGCAAGAGAAGCGCCGTTCCTTCTGAAGAGAGCATAGGCCTATACATACACACATCTCTCTCACGGAACAAGAGATGATCTTGACTTGGCTTCCCAACGGGCCACAGTCACAGACTGCTTTCACTGCTTCGACGTAGACGCCCGCTGTGAGATGAAAGAAACAGAAGGTAAGCGTTTCGTCATAATGGATTTCAGTTGGGGGCGAAGTTTTCAAACGGAAGAATAATTATATCATCCGTGGCACAGACCCAAGTTTACATTTTCGCATTCAAAAATTGATGCGTTAGGCCATGAATCTTAAGAGGCTATTCGATTAAAAAAATAATCTGTTTCAAAAGAATCGAATAATGTTAACTGCTACGAAAAAGAAAACATCCCCAAGTCCCATAACACTTGAACAATATGAGCCATGGCACAGCAAAATGGTGCAGAGGATACGCTGTAGGCTTGTATTCGGTAGGTGTTCGGTTCGAATCTCAGCCAGGACACCGACTATTTCCATTGACGTTTCTCACTGTTCTCCTCAGTCCATTTAGGGAAATGTCGGTACAGTACTTACTTACTTACTCATGGAGCTGAGCCCGTCTGGAGGAGCCGCCAATTCTGCAGCTACTCAAGAACTTCCCAGAATTTTATGGAACCCGAAGGTTCATTATCGTGTTAACAAGAGCCCTCCACTGGTCCCTATCCTGAGCCAGATCTATCCAATCCATACCATCCCAGCCTATCTCTCTAAGATTCATTCTAATATTGTCCACCCACCTACGCCTTGGTCTTCCCAGTGGTCTCTTTCCTTCTGGCTTTCCCACCAATATCCTATACGCATTCCTCGTCTTCCCCATTCGTGCTACATGACTTGTCCACCTCATCCTCCTTGACTTGATCATTCTAAATATACTTGGAGAAGAGTACAGGTTATGAAGCTCCTCATTATGCAGTTTTCTCCAAATTCCTGTCACTTCATCTCTCTTCGGTCCAAATATTCTCCTCAACACCCTGTTCTTAAACACCCTCAGTCTATGTTCCTCTCTTACTGTCAGAGACCAAGTTTCACACCCTTACAGAACCACGGGCAAAATTATAGTTTTGTATATTCTAATTTTTATGTTTTTGGACAGCAGACGAGAAGACAAAAGGTTCTGAACTGAATTGTAGCAAGCATTACCCGAGTTCAATCTCCTCTTAATTTTCTCCT
>NW_019729209.1:252763-299075 GCF_002891405.2 Cryptotermes secundus | reverse complement strand
TTTTTTGTTTTATATTTTATCAAACACTATATAGTCTATATATATATATATATATATATATATCGTAGCGGTTCACACTGTTGCAGAATAACCCGCCAAGAATACAGTCCGCGTTCAATGTTGCAAGTCCCAAAACAACGGTGTACTATTCTAACGGATACGTCAGACTGCATAAGGTAGTTTCATCAGTTCGAGGGCTTCCATATTTGTCTTTTATCTCTGTACCATTGCTGAGTTAGGAATCCTGTGATATGGCGCGAATTTGTCTCTCGCTTAAAGATACATGTAAATTTTTTACGGCGTAAATTTACCTCGGGTTTAATCTAAAACTTGGGATCTATTTTCCACAAAATCCTTAAAACTGGTGTAACAAAAATAAAAGTAGATTAATTCCGCTAATTATGTTTAAAATTAGCCGGTCACGGTAGCCGAGCGGTCTAAGTCATGCGCTCGGAAGCCGGGATCGTGGGTTAGAATTCCAAACAAGTCATGGATGTTTCGTGTGTGTGTGCGTTTAATCTGTGTTTATGTCGTCCTGTGTTTAGGTAGGGGCCTTGCGACGAGCTGATCACCCGTTCAAAGAGTCCCATCGTCTGTAAACTGATCATGAACTGAGAAATCAGTCCCATGCTCCAAAGCGGGAACAAGAGAAAAAAATGTTCACAACTGACTGTTTCATTTATCGCTTCTCCACGACAGAAAGGATCATTAGCTACTTCGTTAAAGTATTCATCCGTTGCAGCCATTATGAATACAGAAATAAAGCATGAAGAAGCGTACGGAAACGTCGGAATGTACGTCGCCTTCTCGCTGCGTAGTCCCGGTTTGCAATTCACCCAAGAACAGACCGTAAACCTACTTTTCCCGAAGGCCGCGCCATAGCTCAAGCGGTTAGTCGCTGGCTTTCCATCGCGGCGGCCCGGGTTCGATCCCGGGGTCTGGTCAAGTGGGATTTGTGGTGGACAAAGTTTAACTGGGGCAGGTTTTCTCCGAGTACTTCGGTTTCCCCTGCCAATCTTCATTGCACCAATTGCTCCACAATCACCTTCACCTATCATCTGGGGCTGGTACAATAGACCAGAACTGGCCGCAGTATAAGGGACTTAGTCCCATTCCACTAGCAATAAAAAAAATAAAAATACTTTTCCCGAATGGTCTATTTCCGTCATGATTTTAAGCCAAAACATTAATGAGAGATACGTGCATTCTACGTTCTCTGGCCATCTTAAACTTAATGTAATCGCCCTAAGAATACTAGAAAGAGGTCCTGGAATTGAATTTCAGAGACATGAATCTCACGTCCTGTACTCTTGGGTGGACAGTGGACAATAGAAGCGGCAGAAATTATGAAGCGGAATAATGGGATGAAAGACAAGAAGGATTGGTTTAAGGGAGAAGTGGAGAGGAGGAGTAGGGTGAATAACCGGTCTCGGTCCATGATAGCGACAACAGTAGCGCGTCTTTCATTGGCCACTGACCTTAACTCGGGTCCGGCAATGCTCAGCATTGCAAGCCTCGTCCACGTTTCCAAGCAGTACACAAGGGTTCGCTCTCCCTCTAGGGGAAACGTTGTTACGAAGTCTTGGAAATGCTAAGCTATACGAGTACGTTATCGAGAGTGCTAGCTTGTTGCTTCCAACGTTATTTTTTCTTTTGGGGTTTCCCCATTCTCAGGCCATTTTTTGGTAAATAAGATCTCAAATTTGTGATGATGGTATATTAATAATGTGGCACATTCGCTCAAAGCAAGAATTGTGGAGTCACATTAGCCGGCCGTTGCTAGGCAGAGACCCGTAAACAAGAGAGAAATGTGGTTTCTAGGCGGTCTGTGCCGAGATGCTATAAGGAGGATCAGCTAGCTGGACAACCAGCAGGGCCAGCAGCAATTGCAAACGACATACTCGTCCTCACGTCAGACAGGGCGCCTGACATCAACAAACCTGCAACTGATATTAATAAGAATCTGATCTTGGGTCCCAGATGGGTGCTTGAAACCAAGACAGACTGGCCGAGTAACCGTCGGTCGTAACCTGATATTGGCTTTGTCTTTGAATAACAGTTGAGGTTCAGTCTTTGTGGATTGTTGCTGTGAGAAACTGGTAACTAAGCCTGTGGAGAGTTCGGGAACCCAAAGGAAGGGGAACGCCCGCAGTTGAAAGCCGCTACAAAGCAAATGATAGCGAAAACTGTAACACTTTGAGAAGAACTAGTGTGTCCTATAGTGATTTGTGAAGTGTGTTTAGCAGTGGCAGCGTAATCTTTACTTGCACTTATGAGTTGTAAGAGTACAATAAATACAATTAGTCATCCAACCCCGTCTATGGTCACTTAAATCGTACCAATAAAATTATTGACTTTTGGGGCATCATCTATCATCCTGTTTATAGTTTACTTTCCTTATTAAAAAAAAAAGTAGACTCATGAAATCACATGGCTGTCTATGTGTCTCTTTCGAATGCCTGAACCCATCTTTATGAAATGTGGTATGCATATCATGGCACCCGAGCGCATCTGAACGAAGTAACCCAGGAAACAGTTTCTTGAATTAATATTATGTCTCGAACAGTGCTGTAATTCCAGCGGTTAGTTACAGTCTTCCCCCAGCGGCGGCCGAGGTTCGATTGCCAGGTCAGGTCAAGTGGGACCTGCGGTGAACAAAAGGCTTCAATTCCCAGTCCACAAATGGCTTCTCAATAATGAATTATTCCCACATCGACGCTAAATAATCTCGATTATTGTAGCGTCGTAAAATAAGATTAAAAATACAATGCCTGGATTAAAAACTTCGACTGTAATAAACGCAGCCCATATATATACGGTAGCGTAGTTGGTAGAGGCACTATGCCACAGGCCGGAAGGTCGCGGATTCGATTACCGATCTTACTTACTCATGGAGCTGAGCCCTTCTGGAGGAGCCGCCAATTCTGCAGCTACTCAAGAATTTCCCAGAATTTTATGGAACCCGAAGGTTCATTACCGTGTTCACAAGAGCCCTCCACTGGTCCCTATCCTGAGCCAGATCTATTCAATCCACACCATTCCATCCTATCTCTTTAAGATCCATTCTAATATTGTCCACCTGCCTACGCCTTGGTCTTCCTTGTGGTCACCTTCCTTCTGGCTTTCCCACCAATATCCTATACGCATTCCTCGTCTCTCCCCTTCGTGCTACATGACCTGTCCACCTCATCCTCCTTGACTTGATCATTCTAGATATTCTTGGAGAAGAGTACAAGTTATGAAGCTCCTCATTATGCAGTTTTTTCCAGCCTCCTGTCACTTCATCTCTCTTCGTTCCAAATATTCTCAACATCCTGTTCTCAAACACCCTCAGTCTATGTTCCTCCCTTAATGTCAGAGACCAAGTTTCACGCCCATACAGAACCACAGGAAAAATTATAGTTTTGTATATTCTAATTTTTATGTTTCTGGACAACAGATGAGAAGACAAAAGGTTCTGGACTGAATGGTAGCAAGCATTAACGGAGTTCAATCGCCTCTTAATTTCTTCCTGAATCGGGTTTCCATCTGTTATCGTTGTTCCCAAATATCTGATCTGTGTCACATTTTCGAAACATCTGTTTCCTATCTTTGTGCCATGATTTTGCCCTGCATTTTGGTGACGAGACAGCAACATATACTTAGTTTTCTCTATGTTTACTTCTAGACCAACCTCTTTACTTGCATCAATTAAAGTCTGTGTGTTTTTATGTATGGTATCTACATTATCAGCCAGTAGATTCACATCATCGGCGTAGACCAACAGCTGATGTGTCCCGTTTAATTTCAGTCCCACCTGGTTTCCCTGGTCCTTCCTAATTGCATATTCTAAGGCAAGGTTCAAAAGGAGTATCAGGTCATTATTTTTTTTTCAATTTACCTAATCCTTCCAGCCGCACTATGGATCTGAGATCTACACCAACTCTAACAGAAATGAGTACCAGGAATCCTCCAGGGGGTAAAGGGCGGCTGGCCTTAAGGCTAACAACCTCACCGCCAGCTGTAAGCCGACTGTCTAGAAAATTNCATATCACTAAGCAGTTAAAATAAGTATTGAGCATGTTCATTGGAACATGCTCACCACAAGTTCTCTTTCCTTTTCTATATGTAAACCACAAAATGTACTTATTATCCACACTTAATGGATAGATTGTATAATTATTGGAGTTTAAAAAAAAATCTACGTATACCAAGCAAAGTTTCTGCAACGTTCCTCACACAGTGGTATCGTAACGAAAGTTATATTCCACGACAGTAGTGCGTAGTCGCCGGTCACAGTAGCCGAGCGGTCTAAGGCACGTACTGTCTTCGCTCACTCGGGAGCCGGGATCGTGGGTTCGAATCACACAAGACATGGATGTTTGGAATATGTATGTGTTTATTCTGTGTTTGTGTTGTCCTGTGTTTAAGTAGAGGCCTTGGGACGAACTGATCACTCGTCCAAGGAGTCCTACCGTTGGTAAAATGATAAAAATGGAAAGAAAAAAAAAAGAAAACCTCGACACCGTGAGGTATAAGAAGAATGGATTAAGCAAGCAAGTAAACTATACAGTCGTGTGCGAATGCAAAAATATTGGCATGTGATGTGTGCAGCAAGCACATCAAGAAAACATATGAACAAGCAATTGAAGGACGAGTTTGGGACTCACTGCCTTCTAAACAACTCGTTACTGCACGCAAGTATCTGATGAATGCTAAATGCACCAGCAATGAAAACGAATAACAGAAAGACAACGAACCTGTTGCAACCAAGCATACTGCACAGTCATCAGGGAAAACCGTGTACCACAATGCACAAGAGCCATCCACAATCATGCCACGCCCGGGTCCACTTTCAAAAATGTCAGGGGAGTACGCCAAGGAGACTCCTCGAGACAGTGGTTGACAACCTGCTCTTAGGAAAGAGCCAATTTTGGCTTCCTTGCTATAGTTCAAGATATCTGAGAGCCCCAGACGACAGAAAACCAATATCCATGCGTGCAGTCTCACACACACACAGAGAACCTCAGTGAAAGTACAGCCATTCGAAAGACAAGAGATCTATTTTATGTACCGTATTTACGCATGTATAGGCCGCACATTTTTTGCCAAAAATTCAAGAGGAAAACTGGGGTGCGGCTTATATTCGAAATCACACTTCATTTTAAAAAAATATATATTCATAATTAGTAATACAGGGTGTTCTACTCCTGAAATAATATTCCAAGAAAATTATTTTTTCTATAATTTCTGTCTGAAAATTGTGCTGCGGCCTATACACGCACGCGGCCTATACATGCGTAAATACGGTATATTTTTATTCACTTTTGTGTGATTTTATTTTGAGCTTAATTTCCTTATTTTAACTAAACAAAAGTAACCTTATGCGATTTCCCCCCTGTCTGTGAGTCTGTGAATCCTATCAACTTTTGAATGTCCGGACCTGAGCATATCTCAACGGCGTACTTCATAAATTCCTCCCATCAGTCTGTGTATCTACATGCGTATCCCTCCTAACGTTGCTAGACAACGGCTCGGTATACACGTTCCAGGTGCAACGAATGCACAGAGCAAAGAAGAACTGTTGCAAAGAGTCTGTGGTTCTGTGTACCCTTATGGTTTGAAAGCAATAATGGCTCAGTAAACACGATTCCGCGGCTATGAAGAACTGCTGGAGGCGTCGTTTTCTTTGTGATCCTTATCGTATAAAAGGAAAGCAGGCTATTAATTCTTCCTAGAACTTTTTATTATATAATTATATACACTGATTTATTTAATGTTTACATTTATATTTCTGTGTTTCTATTATTAAAACGCTGAAGAACCGCCATTAGGATGACAAAGGCAGAATGCGACTCTGGAACCCACCGTTGCTAGGAGGAATCTTGTTTTCGCTTGTTATTAAACTCCTCCTTCAAATACGTATTACTACCCTCCGGCACTACGAACTCCCGGTAACTCTTCCTAACAAGAGAACTCTTGTTACTAGCGCTTATGCAAATGGCATCACTGTCTTCCTCACAAAGGACGGAGAATTTTCACACTCACTACACACTTCTATGATTAATGGCGGCATGTCTACAGCAAACCTGAATGTCTAGCAGTCAATGAGGAGTTTTGTTGGGGGATAAGAAGGGAGAACAGACACCTTTTAGGGTTTCATTCGAATGCCCAAGGTGGGAAATGCCTACATGCACAGCACAGCATGGACGAAGCTGGATACAAATGTAAACAAAAGAACAAGCAGTATTAAAAGGATTGGAGATGTCCCACAGACTGCTTCATATCAAGACTAACTGGTAATCACTAAATCGACACTCGTCATTCCTTTGCTTACTCCCTCTGCTTCTTGTACAAACTGATGGTCAGTTTTATCTGGCACTAACATTTGAAACGTTGAGAGGAAGAGGGGAACAGATGTTCAACACATTTCCACTGGCATTAAAATTGACAGTTTTCCTCGAAAATCTTTCTTGTAAACAGTAATAGGGAGACCACATGGTGTTTTGAATCTTGGAATATTTGAAAATAAGACAAGATCCTCAAGCGGAAGACGTCTTTAAGTTCATATTCACTTGAAACTTTCAAAAGCCACGGCCATCTTTCTAAGCCAATAACATGAAACCTGACCTAAATCCAGACATCTGCCGAAGCTTTAAGAGCCATCTCATTACAGAATTTGATCAGTCTGACTTCCCCTTTGTCTGGTTATACGCCAGTTTCTGATGATGCCTGGAACACTAAATGTTGACCGGGAGTAACTTACATCATTGTAACATACACACTGCACGCGGTAGCGTAGTTGGTTGAGGCATTTTGCTACAAGTCAGAAGGTCGCGGTTTCGATTGATTTTTTAATTGACCTAATCCTTCCAGCCGCACTATGTCCCTGGGGCCGGCTCAGTCTCTAACAGAAATGAGTACCATGGATCTTCCTGGGGGTAAAGGTAGCCGGCGAGTAAGGCTAACAATCTTACCGTCATCTGTCAGCTAAAGCTGACAGCTCACTGAGGACAAGACTGGTGGAGCTATACCTCCATTCCTCCATGTTCTCATGGCATAGTGCAACTCATGTGGGTAACCGAAACAGGGAAGCTACTACCTAGTGATAAGCTGTCAGGAAGCGAAGTATATGAATAATAAGGGAAGAGATTAGAGACAGAATTCCAGTTCTACTACTGCGATGTCTTGCCTTCAATGCAGTTATGAAAGCGCGTAATACTTAGAATTATCCACTGTATTCTTTTTCTCAACTTGATAATACAGCCATTATACGAAAATGGCTGTCTATCAATTTGCCTACGTCACTACCTACAGTTCCTTTATCAACTGATTGCTATTCAACCTCTTACTAATTTCCATTATGTATATGTAATCAGAACTTCAACACCGCCGTTACAAAGGCCGGCCACTGGAAACCACACTGAGCCACTTCAATTCTGTTACATGCAGACAATCCATTTCTATAACATCTAATTTATTATTACTCTCTCATCAATGCCCCCTCCCCCAAAATATTGAATATTCCAAACTGATTATCATCATGTGTCAATGTACTTTCAGTGCTGTGATTTCACATCGCTTCCTAAGCCTCATGCGCAGCAGCTTACCATCAGAGACCAAAGTAACGAGCTTGAAGCTATTGCTGTGCCATCTGAGTCCTGAACACTATTTTTTTTGCTAGTGGGGTGGGACTAAGTCCCTTGCACTGCGGCCACTTCTGGCCTATTGTACCAGCCCCAGATGATAGGTGAGGGTGATTGTGGAGCAATTGGTGGAATGAACATTGGCAGGGAAAACCGAAGTACTCGGAGAAAACTTGCCCAGCACCACTTTGTCCGCCACAAATCCCACTTGACCAGACCAGGGATCGAACCCGAGCCGCCGGTGTGGGAAGCCAGCGACTAACCGCTTGAGCTATGGTGCGGCCGTCCTCCACAGTTTAGTGAAAAGTTTTTGCTCAGAAATGAAGTGTTGTTTTGTCAGGCAGTTCCCAGTCTCTTTGGGAACGTTACTGTGTCCATGCAGCTGAGCCCTTCCTGAGAAGCCGCTAGTCGCTAAGCCATTCAAGAATTTCCAAACATTTTATGGCACCCAAATGTGCATTATCGCAGTTATGAGAGCCCTCCACTGGCCCCTCTCCTCAGCCAGATCAGTCCATACCACCCTACCGTATCTAGGATTCATTTTAATACTATCCTCACACCTATGTCTAAGCAAAGTCTCTTTCCTTCTCGCTTTCCCACAAAAATCGTATACGCATTCCTCTTTTCCCTGACGCATGCTACATGTCCTCCCCATCTCATCCTCCACGACTTCATAGATCTAATCATATGTGTAGAAAGAGCATACGTTAAGGAGCTCCTCGTTATGCAATTTTCTCCAAACTCCTTTTTCTTCATTCCTCTTCGGTTCATATATTCTCCTCAGCAACTTGTTTTCAAATACCTTCAATCTATGTTCTTTCCTTAATGTCAGAGTCCAAGTTACACGCCCATAAAAATAGAGCAAAAATTGTGAGTTTTGTATGCATTCGTAACGAAACGTTGCAGAAACACGCCTACTTGATTCAACAAGTCAGCCTCTCTGTCCGTCGGTCGTCACGTAATAACTCGAGAGGAGTCCAAACAAAATTTATGTTGGGCACTCTTATCTACGTTTTGTCAACACGTCCTAAATTTTGCTAAAATTGGAAACAAAAACAGAATCTACATGCAGGTTTGAGCGCGCATCTCGGGTGCAATGAGCTAAATATTCGCCGAAGAGTTGGACGTTGTAGAGGAAAATGAGGCGCACATTTTATATTAAACACACGTTTACCGTAAGCATTACGGGTTTTGAGATAATTCAACAAATGGGAAGTTTATGTTGTGTCACAATCAAAGAACAGCCAGACAAAATTTTCAATAGCCTATATGTTCCCCGTCTGATTTGTGCTATTTATAACAGTATAAAAATTATCATTCACGAATTTAAATTCTACGGGCAGTAATACAACTAAAGCGCTAATCCTGGTATACCATGCGTGTATTTCTCAAATTGTTCCATCATTCCGTGTAAAAGCACATGAAATCAATTAAACAGGTTATCGGTTACCATTCTCTTCGGAATCCGTTAGACACAACTGTACACACTGTACACAAAGTGTACATTGGCACTCATCTATCAATCCTCATTCTGCCAACGCACAACAATCAACTTATCAATGTGCCCATCATCAAGGATGCATACCAAAAAATCAGTGTCAAGTCTCTCCGTTCATAATTCGCTGTTAATTTGAACACCGACTTTATTTTGAAAGTCACAACAGGAAGCTGCCTTTCATGGATTATTATATTTTAAGTGCCTTTGATGAAACATGGCCTGAAAACTGAAGACGAAGAATTAGCAGTTCATCAAGTCCCATGTCCCTCAGCAAAACGTGTGAAGAAAGTTAGCTCAATGGTATTGAAGGAAGCAGTGATGAACTGCACAGAGTACTACAGAATCTGCTTGGAGAAACTGTACAAATAATAAAAAGAACAACGCATGACTCGAGATGGGAATTAAACCGGGCAACTTCACGAGTTATGACACACACTTCGGCGTCATCTCACTATATACTTCTGGCACTGTGCACATTTCTAGGCGTTCAACTTTTCGACCATATTGTCACATGACTGCTGAAAGCCGGAATAATAAATGAATAGATGTGGGCATTGCTACGCAACGGCGTGGCAGACATGTTTCCGCATAAACGAATTAACACGCAACCATACAGGAACTGTCGGAAGCTTTAATCAACGGGATCTCAAACCGAAAATCACAAGAACCAAATTTTTTAACCTGATACGGGAGTTTAAACGGCAGAAAATATTGTCAGGAGTTAGTGACTAGACACGGGATTTGAATTGAAGACTGGATTTATTGAACACTCATAACTCGTAAATACAAGTAATTATAACGCTATAGCTAATCTACACACTTAATAAATCATTATGGCACAAGCAGTATCAGTCTGTTCACTAGCCGTTGTTCACTGACGGTCTTCACTAGGCGTCGCTAGGTTACGGTTCCCAACAATTGAGATTCTTCTGTTCTCCTGTTTACGTCCCTGTCGGCTGGCGACTGTCTCACGAGTAACTCAACTGACGACTCTGAACGAACTAGCAGCATCACTAGCCATCACTGACTACTCACAGGCTCTCGTTGACTGACTGCTAAATTGCTGCTGGCTCTCGGTTCCGAGTCCCACGGGACTCATGACCATATTTTACTGTCTGACGGCTCTGGGAGCCTTCATGCTCACTCTAACTAGTCCGACTGTAACTCAAATTCAGTCAGTCACGTTACGACAGACGGTCAGTCGGCCAGTCAGTCTTGACGTCAAGCCCCATCTGGGGTCTCCTAAGACGAGATTATTGTTATTGTCACTTGCGGTTTGTCGATGTGGGGCGCCCTCTCTGGCGAAAGGAAGGGTCTGTAATTTACCGCAGTCATAGTCAATAGTACATGACATCCATGTTTACAAATTTACATGTCGGCATTCTACATAGTCACTCAGTTGTCAAGAGTCCGGTTCCTAGTGAATTCCTATTATTTACAATTTTACACATAATTCTAGTACATATGCATGTATTAGTACAATACATGTAAAGTTGTCCCTGTGCTTAACTAATTAAGCACTACGCCATGAAGACGTAGGGGGGAGTGGATGTATAGTTACACGTTTTCTTGGCGTCAGCACTAATTGGAGGTGAGTGGTCAGCTTCAGGACCCGGCCGCTTTCGCTATATAGCCTCGGGTCGGACCGAACAGAAAACACCATTTCCGCGAATTCATCTATTAATGCTTCTTTATTCGTTCCTATGTAAATGTGTATATTTAGCTGTTTCCTAGCAGGGAACAGTTTCTTCTAGCTGCATTGTTCCGACTTCCAGACAAAGGGTCAGAATACATCGGTAGAAACGGTAACATAACATTAGTTTCCTACCGCGTACCTGCGAATACACTAGCTGCTCTTGAACCTCTAAGGATTTTATGACTGAGCAAATAAGCAAACGAATATTGCATAAGCAATGTTGAATATTTGGAAAGATTCCCAATTTACAAGTTTATTTGTGTTCATTCTTACTTCGGGTTTCGCCTTACATCGAAATACATCACTGACATTGACACTGATATTTGCAGATCATAATATAAAGTTGCTTCTGCTGCTTATGAATTATTTTTCATTGATAGGTCAGTCGGATAGCTTTTCCGTAATTTCCCGACGCTGTAGCGACTACTGAGGTTATGCAGACCCAGTACTGAACTGGATGACACGGTTTTAATCGGTTTTAGTGTGTCCCCTCGGCATGAATTCGGAGGTACTGGGAAAGACTACATACACGTACAAGCTCGGTCAGGATACTTCGTGATAAGTGATGTACTGGTTCGGGCCATTCTAAATGTTGATTGTCCGTTTCATCGCAAATAGAAATAGACGTGACCAACGGACACGCATACACTCACACAAGGTGCGCTTCGTTTTGCAGATACGCATTTTGAGGGTCTAACTATAACCGCCCTCTTAGTGCCATTCCGCCGGCGGCTCCGTCTGGATCGTAGTGCAGGTGTGCTTAACTAATGGCGATCGGCCCCTCTGCTCCGATGGCCACTTTGACGCTGCCTTATCTGGTGTTGCCGCTGCTGAAATTGCTAGGTCGTAGCTGGTTTCGGCTTGACCCGGCTCCACCGCTTCTTCCTTCCGTTGAGATTATTGTGGGTTGGATTTCATGATGGGATCTGATAAGTGTGGGCGCCAGCAGAGACTGTTTACGGTTCATAGTAGAGGGGGGAGTGAGCCTGTGAAAGCTGACGGTCGGTTTGACTAGCTAGTGGAGATGAGTCTCTCTTCAGGTCGGATACGGGTCAGGCTCGGACAAGTGAGGGTGAAGCACCTCTAATCAACACAATTCACTGTACCATCACAACATCATTGTTGTTCTTCTTAAAGACACTCGGCTGCATAAATTCTCACAATCTGATTTAGTTTCAGCTCACAGCAGCTGGTGTTACACTTATATAAAAATGCACTCGATCAGCTCGCCAAATTCCTTAGTGCCGCGCTCTTGTTGATTAAGCTAAATCTCAATATGAGTCGTTATGAGGGCAAAATTTTGTACTTCTTAGAATTTTTCTTTTACGGCGTGTGATGCGGGGTTTGCCTCCGCCAAGTTCAAAAGTTGATAGACGACTAAAACCTTAGACTGAGCTCTCTGCCGAGCCAGAAGTCCTAACTTGAGTTGTATCTGCCTATTCTCCTCTCCTCCTAATTTCCCTGATGGGCTGGTTCAAATAACGGGAGTTGGCTTAATTTTGGTTCCGGCCAATGACAGATTATTTTTAAGAGATTTCGCCCTAAAAGACCAAACGGCGAAATTGACAGCGATGTAACTTATGAGGGGTCGCTAATGATCTCCTGGCACTCCCAATTTTAACTTACGGCTGGTAGAAACTGTCACCTCTCGAATTCTCAAAGTGGCTTGCCGCTATAAGTCTAATTCTCAATTTCTAAAGAAACTCGGTGGGGTTTCTTGAAGTATCATTTTCTGCCCTTTTGGAAAATAACACCAGATGCTTGGACGCATGGACTAGCAGATGTCCTTGTCCGCGCAATTTTGGTCTATCTGCTCATCGCCTATTCCTTCTTACAGTGTGTCTTAAACCATTGTTTCTTCATAAATTCTTATTATTAACTCTATCAGCTACGGAAATAAAAAAGGGGGGAGAATTTCGATGGTGCGGTTACAATAACCAAGTGATAGTGTAGGCGCAATGCAACCCGCGAACAACCCCTACTTTTTATGAAGCAAATGTGGGAACAGACCTCAAGTTGGATCGCGACTGCTTCCTTTGACATCCATTACAACTACTTGCTCTAGGGTTACGATGGTGTATAATGTTTAGAATTGTTTGGTTGTTGGGCTTTGTCCATCGCCCCTTATTCTAGAAACTAGAGAACACAACTTAAAGTTTGAAGTTTTGACAGCGGTGACTATGAAGAATGCCGTCTTCTGGGATGTGGCGCCGTGTAGATATTGTGTCGCTTTACACAAGATTTACATGGCGCCACATCCCAGAAGATGGCATTCTTAATAGAGAACACGTTTCTTAGCTGGATATCTTTCCGTCCTCAGGTGAGAGGGAGAAACCTACTGTGTTCAGTCCCTTAGAAAGAGCTAACCTCACATAAGGACGGAAAAAAAAGATCCATTTTCCGAAAAGTTGTGTTCTCTAGTTTTTATATTACCGGACGATGGGCAAAGTCCAAAAACCCAGAAATTCTGAATTACTCATTAATCACTCTGTGAGTTGACCCTATATAATATCAGCTATTGAAGTACTTTTAAATGAATCAAGTACAGAAATGTACACAATATCGTTATATAAGAGAAGGAACAGACAATAGAGATATTAATCTGTATTATAACTCCCTGTACAACCGTTCTCCATTGATTGACGTCTCGCTAAGGGCAGATAGGTGGCTGAAAGACTCTTATATTGCTTCTGTTTAGAGAACAAGGGTGCGTCATCCTAAGTTACTGACGTAGACCGTCAATTCGTCGTTAGGAATTTACTAGGTTCTACTTTCGACGTAGTTTGGGTATTCATACGCCCGTGGGAAATTCAGACATACACAACAACGTTATCTTTTCCCCCGTAAGATTGCCCACAAGTTACAAAGTAGCGTAGATGGACTTCAACTTATGTTGGTGTAACTATACCGGGGTTGGGGAATTATGTCTCAGTAGACTACTATGCTTGCTGCTTCGTTAGAAGACTTACTCTTCGGTAAAACTTCCAAGAGACTACACGTCGTCACCCCACCCCCCCAGTTACTGCCGAGTGAACCTCAAATCTCACCACTTTACTAACTTAATACACCTTAGATTCAGCGTTCCCGTAATTTTCACCCAGCCATGAATCATTAACGTAATTAATCTATAGCAGCGGAAAGGCAAAGCAGAAACAATCTACAAAGATGCAGCAAGGAGGGCCCTCGATGAGAGCGTCTTGTCTTCAAACCCGTGCGGTGGCCTAAATGTGTTGTATTCAGGTGGAGCTAGCATGTCAAAAAATTTAAAGGGACCAGAATAGCGTAGCACAGGGTAAAATTTACATTAGCTTTTTAACAAATAGTAATGCTTAGAAAACATGGCGTCATTTAGAACTCTTATGTTTGATCCGTTAATCTGTTTCGTACAATCGCTTATTGACGTCACCATTAAGCCGTTACATGGTACTACTGAAATACTCGTATCTCACTTAGAAACTCCAGAAATGACAGCTCTGAATCCTTTTATCGGTTAAAGTATAAGAAAGAATATGTTCTGGAAAAATTACTAGGGTTGTAAGCTTATGCAGACCACAGTCAAATTTTTAACCTAATTACCTCCGAATGGTCAGCTATAAACATTTCAGGAAGCATACTGATCGAAGTATTACTAATACTGCTTACTCTTAAACAGGAAACAGGACTTAAATGACAGTAGCTTGCACCAGCTAGGATACTGAACAGCCCATGCTTTCTGAAGTGGTCATTTGTCATTTTGGCCTTCCGGTGTGTATGAGTGCCAGAGTTTCAGAGAAATATAAACCACCTGAGTCAATATTCAAGCCATACGACTCTGAAGATGCAGGCAGTACGGTCCTCAGAAACATTAGTAAGCACCTACCCGATTACACGGTATGATAACCCAGAGATTCACCGGGAAAAAATACAAGGTTACATTCGACTGTGCATTCTTGAATCTGGCATTTGAACCGAGTCCAATTATTCGAAAAAAATAGTATGTAAGCCGCCTTGTGGAAGAATGTAACACCATGTTTCATACAAGGTGAGGACAGTTAACATCAGTTCCTTGATTCAGAGAGTTTCTTACGTAAGCTCTGGTGTGTGAAAGAATAAATTCCCATGTTCCATACAGAGTGCAAACCCCGAGTTTCAACGATCTTGGCACCTCTTCCTTGAAGCAGAGACAGTACGATCTTCCACGTATTTGGGTGCCACGAGTGTGGGCAGCGGAAATGTTTCGAAATGGCCCATTTTATCAACACTGTTCTCGTTGCAATGTTTGAGAGACGACCGCAAAAGAAATACACAACAATTTCAAACATGTTTCAGATGCAATAACAAAGTAGCAGAATTATCACTATCCCAAGAAGCCAGCAGAAGTTATAGCCTTTTATAAGGCGAATTTCTATGAGGGATGAGGGAATAATGACAAGCAAACGAATGATAAATATCCGAAAATGACAAAGCAGAATAGCAGATATGTGTGACCAGTGGTGTATGCTGGAATATGTTGGAAAGCTATCGTAGAATATTATTAGTATTATTATTATTATTATTTGTAGAGGGGGTGGGTTTCCCCATGCACCGCGACTAATAGTCTATTGTACGTCCCCCTTTGATATTCTACCAGTCGCCATGCCCTGCCAGTACTGGTGCTCGCTATCAGCCCCGTCCTGCCAGCGAGGTCGGCCACCTCTCTGGCAGTGGTACCCGATACTTCCCCATCTACCGGAGGAATTGGAAACTACTTGGGCGGGAAACTTTTGCCTAATTTTGCTCAGAGGTCTCCTAGAGACATGAGGATCTTTTACGTGCCGTAAATCTACGACATGGGCCACGGCTTAAAGTCCCTCCCGGAGGACTTGTTCCCTGAATTTTTCCGCCCTTAAAAATTCCACGACCTCCGCCGGGTTTGAACCCGAGGAGGGAACGTTACCCCGAGACTACGGAGGCCGCTTTATTGTAGAGTAACTACGTACATACTCTAACAAATACATATTTGTATTTGTTTATAAATGGCAGGTTCTAACTACACAGCAAAACCTTCCTAACTAAATTTTGCCATGAGAACACTTATATTGCCTTGTAATATCAAGGAGATATCTGAACCTATGACCCCCACCTAAATATCGCCCTGGCCCAATGTCTAACCGCAATATCTCAGTCAGTAAACTACAAAAACCGCCTACGAGCTATGAAATTCAGTTTTCATTCCCGAAATTGGGGGATTTTTTGTTTCGCCACTCTGTTCGAACCATCTCCGACGTTCATTCAACTTCCCATCGAACAGACACCGGCGGCATAAATGATGTTCCCTTCAGTATTGGGCTTTCCCGCTGTAACTGAATCTTGTAACACCAACGGCTACCATTCCAATTCTTAACACAAGAGGCTCATCCTCTAATTTCCACTCTAAATTTGGGTCATGCCGGGACTTCTGTCAGTAATAAAATCTGCCATCAGTTTGGATGAGGTAAAGGTAGAGGCAGAGTTGTCCCCGAGCTTAACTAATTAAGCCCTACGCCACCAAGGCGTAAGGGTAAGTGGATGTATACATTCACGTTTCCTTGATCTCAGTATTAAGTTCGAGGTGAGTAGTCAGCTTCACGCCCCGGCCGCTTTAACCCAGGGGAAAAAGCCTCGGTACTCTTGAATAGGATGTGTGGACTCCAGAGCCGGTTTTAACGAGCTCGAGAAGTGAAAATTCTTGACCCTACCGGGACTCGAACTCGGAACCCTCGGCCGTCCAGCCAGTAGCAAGTCGCTATACCGACTGCGTTATCCCGTCCATTTTTGATGAAGCTTTAAAAAATGTGTTCAGGAACATGCAGATCCGTCGGCCTAAAGGAGCCTTGTCCATCACCTCAAAATGAGGAAGTGCAGCTCGGTTGGTTGAGAACCAGTTACCGACTCAGGTACCAGAGCGTTGTCCTCACGTTAGCGGTGCTACCAAGCAGTAAAATTCGGGCACGCACTGCAGTTACTTGTTTCTTAACCAATGAAATCTTTAAGAGTGGCAGAAAGAGTTAGAAGATCCAGAAATATGACAATGACGCAGGAAATCCCATTAAATTCTCTTCCAACTCATTGCACGCAGAGAAGACAACAATTCACCACAACAAACATATCAACTGAGTTTAAATTAGAGAAAGAACAAAAATAAAAAAATGTGCATTGTATAGTGATTGGATAAAGATAAAAAGGGAAGTTTCAGATTGTCCTTGATAACTCTCATATAGGACATATAGCGAAAATCTACATTGTCGGAAACTATGCATACAGACCACCAAGTTAGATTTAAAGGAAATTGGAACTGTACGAACTTCTTGTTTTCAACTAGAGATACAAGAAGTCTTGGGCTGCACCCAAGTCCCTTACAATAAATAATTGAGCCTGCTCCTCACTTAAGTAAACATGGCCGAGGACGAAGACCAAGGTCAAGATTTTGAGCATTAAATTTCTCCCATTCCTTCTAAATATAACTATATACACTATAAATATATATACATTCTAGTTCAAAATGCATAAAGTAAACGCAAAATTGTTTTTGCATTTAATTAAACACCACGCCATAAACACATTCTGAATCTCCACACCAGATGGAGATAATTGTCGTGTTCAGCTCGGACTACAGTTTGAAATGAATATTACACAAGACTGCAGTCAATGAACAGCCTAAATGATGCTGTAATAAAGGTGAATTATGACTTCCATAATACTAGTATCAATAAGGCCCCAAAAGGGGACACAGCCGTCCATGGCGTCCCTCTTCTTGTTTGCAGAACAAAAGAGAAACCTTGCAGCAGGTGTTATTGCATATGGTTTATAGATGGTTTGACTATAAGATAACGCCATAAAACTGCCTGGTTCTTGCCTCTTATTGGCTCTAAAACGGTACTGCGGAATTATTTGCGAAGGTAAATTCGCTATTCACTAATCATATTATTAAAAGACGTCATATAGCTAGCCTACAACTACTGACAACTCAGGCGCATAAAACACAAATACGTATACAACAAAAAAAAAACAACAAAAACTCCGTGGCCTGTAGTCCTCAAGCGAACTATACCGAGCGAGCCATCGCCACTTGCCGGCGAAGTTAGTGCCAACATTAGTGGATAGAGGGTGTCGCGTGGTCAGCGTGACGGATCCCCACGGCCGTTAATCAAGGTTTTCTAGACCGGATACGCTATATTTGAATTTTTTTTTTCTGTGGCGCTACAGCCCCAATTTGGGCCTAAGCCTACCTCCATGAAACTCTCCGTTTCACTTCGGTTTACTAGATCTTACACATGCGGTAGGACTCCTTGGGCGAGTGATCAGCTCGTCGCAAGGCCTCTACCTGTAGACAAACACAGAAAAACGCACACAAACATCCATGACCTGAGTGGGATTCGAACCCACGATCCCGGCTTCCGAGCGAGTGAAGACGGTGCATGCCTTAGACCGCTCGGCTACCGTGACCGGCATATCCTTGAAATAGCTCCTCTAAAAATAATTAAATAAGCAACTACTTCTACGTTATTATCAATCACATATAAATACTTAAACCTATACAGTTTACTTCTGATATCTCCTTCGCGCCACTCCAAGACCCTAATCTCCATCGCAGCAGAAACTACGCCCTTTTACCACTCCTTCAAAGAGGAGGGACAGTGAAGAATGCAGAGAATAAGTCATCTCCATATTATTCCTGGCTGTTTCATCGTGTCACCTACCGGTGTGGTTAGCCAAAGAATTGTGGCTGTCAGGAGCTTAATTCAAAGTAATGAAGAAGCAGACAGCTCGACACTCTTTTTATCGTGTATAACTATACCGTAAAGTGTTACTTTCTTCGTCATTTTATGCACACACAAGCTTCCTTAAAACTTTCTGCAGAAAATAATTACTCACATTCACAATTTTGATATTTCACCCTTCCTGGCTTCAATTACCATCTCATTAAGATTAAAACCTCCCATTTGCACTTTCAAGCGCTAAAAAGTTTTTACAAAGCAATTCCATCAACATTATACGTGCACGCGCTTCTCTTTGTCGTTCGGGTGACGATGTCTCTCTTCCTGGATATTCCTTTAGCAATCTACAGACATATAAAATATACAGAAACGTAAACTGTTCTTTCCCTTTTCTCTTTCCAGTTTCTTATCGTGGATTCAATACAAAGCAGCGAATGATGGTTTGAAATTTCCTCTTTAAAGGTAAAGCTGTCCCTGAGCTTAATTAAATAAGGACTACGCCATGAAGGAGTATGGGGAAGTGGATGTATAGACCCACGTATTCTTGATCTGGGCACTAGTTGGCGGTGAGTGGTCAAGTACACGACCCAGCCGCTTTACCCCCCGGGGAAAGACCCCACGTACCCATTGAATAGGAGGCTGGGTGGGCCCCATAATCGGTATGGATGACGTGAAGAAGAGAAACTTGTCACCCTTACTGGGACCCGAACTTCGACCCTCCCACCGTCCAGCCCGTAGCCAGTTGCTGCACCGACTGCGCTATCCCAGCTCCGAAAAAATTACCGCGTACTTTTGAAAAATCAATTATACAGTCCTACGGTGTTCGCGGCTATTAAAGCGATGTAAGAAAATTGTGGTAGAGGTCTTGGACGCGATTAGGAACCCTGTTCGCATTTTTAAATTATATAATTAAATTCAGATTTCTTAATTTGAATGTTATAAGATTGCCCTCTTTAAAACTGATATATGACGTGATATTGAGAAGGCAAACTAAGAGTAGCCGGTGGGAAGTACAGGAACTTCTGTCCGTCCATAATAAAACCCCTTCTTGTACAATCATTACAAAACCCTAGCTCCGGACCTGCGCCTTCATACGTCAAGTTCTTATAGTATGTTTACATAAGAATTATTGGTAAGCACCCTTCAATCTACATAGCATGATGCTCTCACCGCTCTTGTTATGGAGAGTCCTGTGTTCTGGGATAAAACACAGCGCAGGCCGCTGAGGAGGAACATGTCACCTCCCCATTTAGGGTCGAAGAACAAGTGAATCAAGAAACCTGCATGAAGCAAGATGGCTTCTTGTTTCGCTTCTCCTTCGACCCTTATGATGGAGGCGATGTTCCTCCAAAACGTCGGCTGATTTTCAACTACCTACACTGCGTCATGTCCCAGAATACAGGCCTCTTCACCTTCCATCTATGTCTCCACACTACATACGGCCATTTTCACAAGGATTCCTTACCAGAAGACTAGAGATATCGCAGTAGCCCGAACGAATGCTACACCCCCCTTTCCATCCATTGATTTAATCGCCGTAACAACAACAGATTATGGAGTTATATAACTTTACAGAGAGTGGGTACTGTGTTGTATGTAGTTAACGCCATAAAGACATAGAAAGATGTTCTACAGTGCATAGACACAGTGAAGATACAGCGGCCTGTGAACAACTCAGTTGGTACATCGGCCGAAATTCGAAATGTACGATTCAAATGCGCGAAACTCGCTAATCGAGCGCAAAAACGGCTGGTTTGCCTTCCAAGTATCGCACAGTTGAGCTGCAAGCACTCAAATAAACCGGCCTCATGAACAGCAGAAGCCTTATATATATTTCAGGCCCCATTGAGCCTAACTGTTCTGTACACGAGTATTCGAGAACTACATTTCGGCCAGAATGTTTCTACTGCATTCTTAACCCCTTGAAGNGGGGGGGGGGGGGGTAAAGGTAAAGTTTCCCTGTGCCTAATTAACTAAGAACCACGGCGTGAAGACGCAGATGGAATGGAGGTGTAGCGCCAACATTCCTGACCTCGGCAGTAGATGGAGATGAGTGGTCAGCTTCACAACCCTCCCCCAGGAAATAGCCCCCGTTACCCATTGGATAGGAGGCTGGTTGGGCCCCAGAGCAGGTTTGGACGCTTTAGAGAAGAGAAAAACCTTCCCCTGGCGGAATCCGAACCCCTGTCTTCCATCTTCCAGCCAGAAGGTCATTCACAGAGGAGTAGTTGGTGTAGCAGAAGAGTAGGCGAAAGTGAAAAGACACGGGAGTAGTGTGACACTTTATTGCGGGAATGGGCAAAGAACCGCTTTGTCAGTAAATTTCCCAGGCTTCGCCCACTCGTCCTTATGATAGAGCGTAGAGGAAGTGACGATGTTAGAACAGCTGGAAGCAGTGGTTTCAGACGGGTGCTGCATAAATTTGATTTTCTGAATTAACGCTGAACTCTATAATTGCATAGTTTGGATGACGCTCTGAAGCATGATGTGAAATATATTTAAAAATTTAGTTTCTACCTCACAGAAAGCGCCGGTCACCGTAGCCACGCGGTTTAAGACACGAACTGTCTTTGCTCACTCGGACGCCGGGATCGTGGGTTCAAATCCCTCTCAAGGAATGGATGTTTGGTATATGTGTTTATTCTGCGTTTGTGTTGTCCTGCGTGTAGGTAGCGGAGTTGCGATGGGCTGATAACTCGGCCAAGGAGACCTACCTTCTGTGAAAAATGATAACGGAACCGAATAAGAGACCTGGGCCCCGAATGGTCTGGAAGAGCCACTGAAAAAAAAAATCACAGAAAGCGCCCTGCGTCTCCATTACAAATAGGTATATGCTGTTTCGGGAACTAATTCCTGCTTATTCCGGAAATTACAGAAAACGCATAAAAACGCTGGATCGGATAAATCAGGGCTTTTAACGCGGAAACATGTGGTAGATAGTTACTACTGTTTTTTGAAAAGATTAATACCCTTTTCGTAGTTGTCTCAGTACTACGCAGAAAGCACTGTGACATGTAGATCCATTGCTAGGTAACTGGCCAATAAAACGGATTCTTAACAACAGAAGAGGTGTTTTCTATGTGGTTCACATATATCTATTACTAGATAACGGGCCAAAAACACGCATTCTTGACGCGTGGAACGTGATTTCCGCGAGGTTCTGCCCGAATTTATATAACGAGAGGCCTGCAATAATTGGCGGTAGAGTTGAGTTCAGTCAGTTGAGATGAGGGTTCAGATGTGGACTGTTAACCAGCGGACAACGGAAGAATCTCCACTGCTAAGATTCATTACCAGGAAACGTCTAGCGAAGACAGAGGAATAGCCATTGCTAAGAGCTGTTACCAAGGAAAGATTAGTGACAGTACATTACCTGTGAATCTGCTATATGCAGTATTACCATCACACTGATCAGCAAGAATAACTATATATGGTTCATGGCATCCGACTTTCTAGTTCTTTCGCTTACACCAGTCAGCTAATTCTATCGTCTCACTAGCTTCATAGCTTGTACTCTTCTCGAGGTATAATTAGAATGATCAAGCCAAGAAGGATGAGATGGGCAGGACATGTAGCATGCATGGGGAAGAAGCTAATGTATATAGGATTTTTGTGGGAAAGCGAGAAGGAAGGAGACCACTAGGAGGACCTAGACGTCTGTGGGAAGATAATATTAAGATTGATTTTAGAGAGATGGGATGGGGTGGTATACGATGAATTTATCTGGCTCAGGACAGGAACCAGTGGAGGCAAGGGTAATTAACCTTCGAGTTCCAAAAAATATTGGGAAGTTCTTAAGTGGCTGCGCAACTAACGGCTTCTAAAGAAGGGCACAGCTTCATGAACAGGGACAACTTTACCTCTACCTTACAAAAATTAGCATAAATCTTGAATACTGAAGGAAGTCGAAGCGGCACTACCTGGTTGCCATTACCTGCAAGGACTGAAGAATCCTCAAAGGATGAGGACAATCACTGCCCGACATGGAAGTCAAACCAGATTTCTCCGAAATGGAGTCTTCTCACATGTTAGCATTGTATTCAGACTTAAATCTTTCAAAGAGAAAAGGACGTGATAAGAAACCCCCAATCATAAGCCAATCGGAGAGAAATTCTTTGCTGCCATTTTGAAAATAAGTCTGCGTCTCTCAGCAGGCGAATAAGCTATATTGTTATTCCCATACCGATCATTATCCTACCAGTTACTGGCTATGGTGTGCATTATATTCTGAGTGTATAATAAATGGGCTCAACACGCGTGACAGGTGTGGATAAGTAGGCAAATATTTCTTATTGACAACAAAAACTGGATTCTGAGAGTAGATATCCCACTCAAAGGCAGGCGTTTGACAATGAATGAGGGACATCACTTCTACATGACAACCTTGCATTATCTTAATAATGGAAAACCTTCTTCTTGAGGGACGCAGATTCGTTCCCGACATGGAACGACTCTGTAAAATAGTTATCGCTCCTGCTTCGTAGTCGGGAGGTCTCCAATGCAGATCTCGGTGGGTAAACAAATGTATCTTGACTGACGCATCTCAGGGTCTCAAGCGGGCTGCTACTCGGAGCCTACTCGGGTGCAATCTCGGAATTGAAGATGCCGTCTTCTGATATGTGACGCAGTGTAGATAATTGTGTTACCCGACGTTTCGGAGGAAAGTATCGCATCCATCTTCAGGGTATAAGAAATCTGCGAGCAAGGAACCAGCGTGAGCAAGTGGCTGCAGTCTGCCACATCCAAGAATACGGCATTCTTCATAGTCTCCCCGCCCCCCGTGAACACTTCAAATCTTACACAATTTCGGGATTGTTACAGGCCATTATGACCGCAGCATTCGTAATACTTCTCTGTTTCCGCTGCTGTGTTGGGATAGTACCTTGAGATCTACATTATTACTTACTCGTCATTCAGTAATAATTTACCTATTTCTGTCGAAGCTATTTTAGTTTTGCTGCAAACACAGAATCACTGATTACCGTAGGAGTCAATTAATCTGCCACCGTGACCCCACCGACCGCACAATGACATGACAATTGCATAAATTCGTATGTTCCTTGTCGTGGCATGTAAAGTAAAAAAATAAATAAATAAATAAAGGTATCCCTGTAACAGGCCGTGGAGGCCCATAGGGTTGTGAGGCGTTGGGGCTCCCACATTTTCTAGCCAATCGCCTCACAGATGGCGGGGAGGTTGTTAGTCTTAAGCGCCGGCCGCCCTTTACACCCAGAAAGATGTCTGCTACTCATTTCTGTTAGAGGCCGAGTCGAACCCAGGTTCATATTGCGGCTGGAAGCATTAGGTCAACTGAAAAATCCAGTGACCTTATCGGGAATCGAACCCGCGACCTTCCGACTTGTAGCATAGTGCCTCTACGAACTACGTCACCGCGTGGTCATGTTGTGGCATGCACTACATTTTAATTGATCATATTATTTTATTTTCAATTCCAATTAATAACGTCCTTGCTTACTGCCAGGCTATGACTATAGACTTGACAAAGATTATGTAAATCCCAATTTCACTTTAAGCATCTTTTTTTCCGATACAAACATATACATAGCGGGATGTCACGTCTCACTGTGGTAACACTTTGCAACACTTTTGGGAACCTTGGTCCCCAAATGTCAAACATTAATCAATCAATGAAATTAAAAGGAACAGGCTTAATGACTGATGATGGTTTTTCGTTTATTTCACGTTGTTACTAAGTTGCCGAGGTGCGTAGCGTAACCATAAAGAACTGATGCTGTATCTGGAGGGATGTGGCCTACTTAAGATTAAATCACATGTAATTTACCAAGAAGTACCGAGGAATCCCAAGGGAAAACTGCGTCATGATAGCCGGTGTCTGGCTGTGATTCGAACCGGACATTTTCTGCGCCCGTTAGGCGCGGTAAGGCACTGTAATTCACAGCCAGTGGCGACGAGCTCCTATCATAGTCCTCGCGATCACCAATCGCCGTCGGCTGTTTCCACTTGCTGGATAAGATAGGCAGCCATCTACGAAATTAGCGCAGACTAATGGAACTGGCAGGAAGAAGAGTCCCCGCGGAACCGGGTTTGCGTCACGTTCGCAATGTACGGACAATACCGGAGAGGAATGTACCTAGCGGCAGCACTCTCGGATATTGTGTTTCCTACAGCAACTCAGAGAGAAATAAACCCTCGCCAGAAGACAAGAGCCAGCTTAGCTAACTATAAAATCACTCTGCTTTCCACAGATAGGGGAGACTGAAATGAGTACCACGAACCTTCCTGGGGGTAAAGAGCGGCCGGTGCGTAAACTTCACCGTCTTTGAGCCGACTGCCTGGAGAAAATGAGGGAGCCTCGACCTCTCACAACCCTATGGACCTTCAAGGCCTGTTACAGGGATAGCTTTACTTTACTTTAGAGGGGCAACTTTGCCTTTTTACTGTTTCAGAACTTTTACAGTATTGAACAAGAAGGGCTAAGGCGTCAAGAATCCGCACATGTACTGAACAACATAATCTGGCCACATCACGTGGGGCGGCTCGTAACTGGGAGCGCGGATAGTCTGACGCTACTAAACTGTTGTTTGCAACGGCTCCAATGAAGACGCCTGTCTGCGTCTATTTACTGTCCACTATTTTATGACGACCATCGACGAAGAGGTCAACTTATTAACACAAGTTACGCCATCTGAGCTGTGACCCGTACGTTGCTTAGCAAGGAAGAGGAGGCTCAGGGAAGTTGCGAAAAACTGACTGATCTTCAGGACAGTAGAACAGTCACATATATCTGTCCTCACGTGAAAATACTGAGGTTTGAACTGTAAATTTTTCTTCGAAAGAAAGGATACCCTTCGCCATTATCGTGCCAGTTCATTCGGAAACATTCTCAAAACTCCATGCTCGTAGACAGATCTACAGGATACCAACATGACAATAATTCGGGATCTAATTTTGCCTACGCAATGTCACCGCATTTATACACTTTGTTGTTTTACGCTTTGCTTTTTCCTGTAACACACAAATTTAAAATTTATAAACCAAAATGTGATTAAGATTAAATTATTTTCCCGTGTTAGTAAGCCAATTAGAACACATACTAAACAGGTATAAATAAAAACCTGCAAATCAAATCTCTGCAAATTTTCAGAAGTACTTTTGTGGAAATCTGTACAGATCTACCGATTGGCACTAGCCGGCTCCTCTAAATGCCAATAAGTCACGGCTAATCATACCACTTAAACCACAATTAAACCCATTTATTTCGGTCAATACACAACATATATTCCTTGATTTGGGTCATATTCACACGGGCTACAATTTAGAAAAATTACAATACATTAGGTTTCAGCCTACTTTCTTTATTTTGAAAAACAAAAATATGCTTATGACATAGCCATGCTGTCTGTGTGCGTATCCTCACTATCAACATTTCAGTGCATGAACAAATCTTTATGAAACTTAGTATGCATATCATGGAACCTGAGCCCATCTCGGTGGCGTACTCCATAAATCCCTCCGATCAGTTTGTGTGTCTGTATGTCTACTCTACATACTGTTGACAAGCAAAGGCTCGGTAAAGTTACCGCTGCAATGTATACACACGCAACAACAGAACTATTGGACGTGTCATATTCTATGAGGTCCGTGTATTTTCAAAATAAGTAGGCGATCGGTTCTTCCCAGAAGTTCCTGTTCATCTTGATCTATGCTATAAAGTAATAAAGATAAAAAAAAAGTAAAGTTGCCTCCCTTCTTAACTAATTAAGCAGTGGGTGTATAGATCCACATTTTCTTAACCTCGGCAATAGCTGGAGGTGAGTGGTCAGCCTCACGCCCTGGCCGCTTTACCCCTGAGGAAGGAGCCCCCGGTACCTACTGGAGAGGAGGTTGGGTGGACCCCAGAGCCGGTCTGGACGACATGGAGAAGAGAAAATTCTTGACCCTACCGGGACTCGAACTCCGACCACTCAATCTACCAGCCCATAGCCAGCTGCTATAAAAGAAGGTAAAGCTATCCATGCAACAGGCCGTTGAGGTCATAAATTTCTGAGACGTCGAGCTCCCACATTTTCTAGACAATCGCCTCACACATTGAGGGTGTCAGTCTTAAGCGCCAGGCTCCCTTTACCACCAGGAAGATTCCTGGTACTTACTCGTATTTCTGTCAGAGGCTGAGTGGACACTATGGCAATAATGCGGCTGGAAGGATTAGGTCAATTGAAAAATCAAATGACCTCATCGGGAATCGAACTCGTGACCTTCCGGCTTGTAGCGTACCTCAAGTAACTACGCTACCGCTTGCCCGTATACTATTATAACGGGCCGCACGGTCTCAGGCATGAACCGTCTTCGCTCGAACGCTGGGATCGTTGGTTTGAATCCCACTCAAAGACAGGATGTTTGTGTGTGCGTTTATTCCGTGTTTGTGTTGTCCTGTGTGTAGGCAGAGACCCACTCGCCCAAGGAGACCTACCGTCTGTGTAAAAAAAAGATACCGAAACTGAAGAAAAGGTCAGGGCCCAACAGAGGGCTGTAGAGTCACTGATGAATGAATGAATACTGTGGTAATGACAAGGAAAGCAATATCGCGAAGGAGGACGGGTGCTTCTGCTTGTACAGCTACAGTAATTAGTTCAGCAAGAAAGAGTAGCGTAGTTCCACAGAACAACTTTGCTACAGTGTTCGGAAGAGCGATCAAACAAGTCTCTGTAAATACAGCGGACATAAGAATACATTTCATAACCCAGAGAAACACTATAGGCTTCTGATGCAAAACTAATAAAATTAGCTGATGCGGAAAATTTGTAACGAATATTAAATACAAGACAGTTCAAGGCTGCTTTTATTGATAATGGGGAAACAATACGCCCACGACACAAATTTAGTTACCGGCATGATGCAGTAATACTGAGAAAATAAACATAAATATAAAATTATTAAGATTTATTTTGAGATGAAAAATATCAGCATGGAGGCGGCGTAAATTTCATAAGCAGTCAGAAAATGTTCATGTGCTGGAAACCAGTGTGTCGAAACATTATTCAGAAAAAATCATTTTCCGTCGGATATACCAGTACTTATAATTTTTCCGTTGTGGTTTCTTACATCAGAAAAAAAAATATATTACAAAGGTAGACGGGACACCTCGGTCGGGAAAGAAACGGACTACAGGTTGTACAGCCAGTGTTCAATTCTCAGAAGAGATAAGAGATTTTTTTCTGCTCCGCAGCGTCCAAACCGGTTGTGGGGCCCACTCTGCCTTCTATCAATGGGAACCTGGGGTTCTTTCACCAGGGGCAAAGAGGCTAAGGCCTGAAGCTGATCAGTCACCTCGATCTGGCGTCGACGTCAGGAATGCTGGAGCTTCACCTCCACTCACTCTGCGTCTTCATGGCGTGGTTCTTAATTAAGGGCAGAAACAACTTCATGTAGTTTACTTCATTTGGACGATCCAGTTCTCATTGGAGTGCGCATAGCTTCCACATATGTTGCTTGCAAACCAGAATTCTGAATTCGCATGACAGTGTACGTACATTTCACAACGCTAACAATTCGTGATTACGCTCAGTTTAGTTCCTACGTTATAATGGCTCGTACAGATACCACGATTCCTATTGTTATGTACTGTCACGTATAGAGTGACTATAGAAGGGGTTTGGATTTGTAATTGGACTTACTGAACACTTAACAGATCACAACTACGAGTAACTATGCTGTTACCGCTAATTCACACAGTGAGCAATTCACTACAGCCCGTGCTAAGTCTTCTGTCTGCTGTGTCTTCACCAGTCGTTGTCTGGAAACGGCTTCCAACGCCGTAGATCCCTCAACTTTCGTGTTCACACTCTTACTGGCTGGCGACTGTCTCACAACCACCTGTTCTGCTTATAACACTTCTGCACGGACCATATGGAAAACACCTTTTCCAACATTCGTCCTATTGTTGTATCACGCAACTATAGAAAGGACAGCGTAGAGAACACCGCTTCCAAGTTAGTCCATCGGCGCGAGTTAGGAATTTGTTGCCTAGCAAAGGTCGTTGTTTGCAGAGTATTACTTAGCAAAGGATCTACATGCTACAATATGTTTCCTACAGTTACAATGGATTATAGCGTTTCGATAATGGTATCCACCACATAATCTTGAGCATCTAGGAAATCATAAGAATAATTTTGGGGTAAATCAAAATGGCATAGCCCCCATATAATATTTCGTGAAAATTAGCCCGGTGGTTCTCAAGTTAAAACACGTTAACGGCCACATAGACATGACCATCCCCACAAGTATGTCTTTTTTGTATGTGCACAAAATAAGCTATTGAGCTCGAAAACATAATATTAATGAAAGTCATCCAACAAACCCCAGTAACACACAAACCGATATTATGAAGTCAGCCAAGCTTAATACGTAGTGGATAATCAAAAGCTCTTTCAGCACCACAAACGAAGTAATTGTATTTCAAAAGTCAGCTTTCTGGGAGTCAAGGAGCGATATTCATCACTTCGGATACTGGGGTGTGTCCAATTTGAAATTCTAATGCGAACTTTCTAAGAGTATTACAGAGTGGTGGTTATCAATGAAAACTAACTCGAATTTTCTTCAAGAAAAAGTTACCAGTAATAGTTAAGGCGGAAATCTGGAAACGAGGATCCGTATTCCAGAGAGCCATACAGCTAAATCTCACACACTTTTAAACAGTGATTAATGTGATAATTTCTCAAACGCTTAAGGAACAAGTGATGTAATTAATTTTAAGCAAGCTCATTCTTGCGAAAAGGCGAAGGAACTTGTATTTCGCTTGACAGTATAATATCAATCACACATCGGAAAGTCCCTGCTAACATCCAAAATCGTATTTTATGCGTCAATGAAAATTTGAAGCACGCGTATTTAATACGTTCATCCATCTACGCTCGAAACTGTAAGAATGCACCATTATTAAAAGCAGCATTTTATATCACGGAGCAGATGTAGTGCCAAAGCTCTAAACTTGTATTCGGTAGGTGTCGGTTCGAATCTTAGCCGGGGCATTGGCTATACTGAGTTTTCTTGTGGCTCTCCTCGCCACCTCACCCAGCAAATGCCGCGATAGTACCTATATTACGTCACGATTGTTTCCTTACAAATCCTTCCCCATTTTCTATTCATCTATCATCCTAGCGTTCGACAGTATGCAGGGAGGTACTGTCAGCGTCATAAAAATAATTATTATTCATTATTAATATTGCACAGGGTCTGAGTTCCCCATGAACAGTTCTCGCTTCTGTGATGTATTGCGTACAGTCCAAGTCAGCTAATATTTCGGATGACTATGTCGCCTGCATGTTCAGGTTTGAAGAGTAAACCAAGCAAGAAACCAGCACGAAGCAGCCAGCAGGGTTTGCTTGCTGTCTGATTCGTGCTAGATTCTTGATTGCTTACTGTTCAACCCTTTTACAGTTTTACTCCGAAACGTCAGTTGACTTTCAACGGACTAGGCAGCCTTATATCCCATAACACAGAACTCTTAATTATTAATACTGATTACTTATAATTATAAGTCAGAGTCTGTTAAGAGCTACGTTGCGCAGTATATTTTAAGATAATAACTACTTTGAGACTTGTCACTTCTTGTTGTAAAAATAAAATTATGACCTTTAAGGTAAAAAGATTATCAAGTGGAAAATCTGGACAACTATTGGGCTACGTTATATCAGATGAAACCGAACAAGACATGTAAGATTTGAGGCTTTCACGGCGGTGATTATGAAGAAAGCAGTCTTCTGGGATTTGGCACCGTGTATATGTGGTGTTAACCGACGTTTCGGAGGAACGTATCGCCTCCATCTTCAGGGTAGAAGGAAAAATATAAGAAATCCGCAAGTGAAGAGACCGTGAGAACCGGTAAAAGCAGACTTCTTCTACCCTGAAAATGGAGGCGATACGTTCCTCCGAAACGTCGGTTAACACCACATATACACGGTGCCAAATCCCAGAAGACTGCTTTCTTCGAACAAGACATGTTATCAAAACTGCCGGAATTTAGATCATCGACTGAAGCAGTAGACCACGTATTCAGACCATCAGTACAGAAATATACTAAATTTCACATACACATACTTCGGCTGAATCTGTGTCGGCTTGGAACTGAGGCCCGGACGAAGCGAAAAGCAGGAAAAACTGGATTACGGCCTTCGAAAATTGAGTTCCAGAAGAATAGGGTGTTTTATATACCAGTAGACCATCAACAAAATTTAGAAATTTAGAGAATATGAAGTTAGTCCATCATCAAATTTATACTGTGACGGAATATAACCTTTTCCTAGGCAACGGCTGAGTAAACACTGCCTAAAAGCCGAAATAATAGCAGAGTCGGAAGTCATTTTGCTAGGCAACGGTTAGCTAGCACCCGTTTCAGCGGCAAAGCATATTAACAAAGGCATACAGAAGACCAGAGGAACTGTTTCACATGGTGATTTCTATTCCGGCCTCCTGGCAGTTATATAAGGGAGTTCATTCGTGAATTCAAAGTAATCAGAGATTCTTCAGAGAGATTCGTCAGAATTTGTTCAGGAGTTCAATGTGTGAGCTGTTGTAATTGACTATAATTGTAAAGAAGTGCCAGCAAACCCAGTCATCAAATTCGGAACTCATTATTATTCGTCACGCTAACACCTTACACGTGACAATATTTACAAAATTAATAACTCAGAAGATGATGGTAGCGGTGGTGATAATATGACGTCATAGTTACACCGGTACTAGGTGAAGGTAGGCAGCAGGTAACCAGCATGCGTTAAGACGTGTAACAGTCAAGATACGATGTCTGCGACATGATGCAAAGAAAGGAGCACGGTTGAAATGAATGAGATTATGAAAATCGCCGCACACTATGACTAGAGACAGGAATATACCAGGATGCCAAAACTGAGATACAGGCCATAATACAATATACTGCTGAGAGAAACTGGTTGAATTCGCCTGGCGCCGCATCAGATTAACGCGGGTATGAAGCTTCGAATGCCACAGATGCTTGGGATTTCTTCGCAAGCTGCCTAACTCTGAGCATGATGGACGCAGCCCTCTACTATTCTAACGCTCACGCCGAGCTGTAGCCCGCTAATTACTAGATTAATTGTACGGCTTTCATGTAAGGGACGGTGAACAGACTGAGAGTACTCAGGTTTCGCCCGCGTCTAAATACGAACATCTAGCGGTAATGCGTTTGATTTTCCTGTAAGTGTAGTATAGCTAATGGACCTCACATGCTGGGCGCCCAACTCACTGTTGTCGGTCACGCGTTGGCTTCTCCACTGCCCTAGCGCGCCATGATGGCAGACCTATGATCGCGCCGCCAGATGTATTCCTCTTCTTCAGTCGGCCGTCGTCTTCTCCTGGTCGTAACCGACGTAGGTTTTCTCCGGTTTCCGATTTGTAGGTGCGTGGATTTAATTAGTTTGCCAGGCCATGCCTAAAGCGACGTAATACGTACGCGGAAACCAGACAGTTACGTAATGGGTTCCAAGTGACTTACTCTCAATTACATGACGACACTTCGAACACTCTGAGAGGTATTACTCCCATGAATAGGTCAATCCACTCATTACCTTTGAATATTTAAGAGCATTTGCAACTAAATAAACACTGAATCTAATTTATTACTTCACGAGGAGCCAGTGAGTATATAAAATTTGTGCTTTATAGTGATCAAAATTTGAGACAACTGCGGACTTCTATAAAACGTAAGGTTAAACTATCCCTGTAACAGGCCGTGGAGGCCCGTAGGGTTGTGAGACTTCAAGGCTCCCACATTTTCTAGGCAATCGGTTCACACATGGTGGTGAGATTTTCAGCCTTAGGCGCCGGCAGCCCTTTACCCCCGCCCCCAGGAACACCTACAGTATGTTCCAGAGATTACTAGGTGATTGTCTTAAGATTCAAAGCTGCCTGGCTACATGCACAACCCCATGACTCGACTCCCCGCTTAACTTCTCAGCTCAGCTTCAGGTATCCTCAGAAGTTTGGTACATTTACTTTTATCAGTTGTGTATAAGTGGTCTGTCCAAAACGAAACCGAACTTTCTTCTTAAAACATTTATTAATAAGCTTACGACTTAATCAGATTGTCTCCTTCAAAGTACTCCCCTCAATTGTCTATACACCGCTTTCTACGGTTTTTTTTTTCAGTTCTGGAACGCGTCCTGGATCGCGTTTTTCGGGATAGCGGGTAGGTCCCGTGGTGAATTTTCTTCTAGCTCTTCTATCGTCTGAAATCAGCGACCTTTCAGAGTGGATTTCAACTTTGGGGACAAAAAGAAAAGCCTGCAGGTACAAAATCTGGAGTGTGGAGGTTTGGGGGACGACAGTCATCTCGTGCTTCGCCAAAAATTCACGGATGAGGAGCGACGTGTGAGCAGGTGCGTTGTCGTGGTGCGACATCCAGGTGTTGCTTCTCCACCTCTCAGGCCTCCCTTCGCTCTGCCCCCTCAAACGCTTAATGACCTCCACGTAAAACTGTCCTTTGAATATATGACCGAGTGGAACAAACTAATTATGAACGACGCCCTCCCCATAAAAAAGGTTCTACACCACCTTCACATTTTATCGACTCTGAAGTGCTTTTTTGGTCGCGGCGACGATTTTCCCATCCACTGCGATGGTTGAGCTTTTGTTTCGATATCGTACCCGTACACCCATGTTTCATCACCTGTTACATGTTTCAGAAAGTTTTCATCAGCATTTGAACGATCAAACAGCTCCTGACTGACCGTGACACGGTTCGCTTTTTGCTCATCTCTCAAAAGATGTGGCATAAATTTTGCAGCAACACGATGCGTCTTCAGTTTTTCGGTCAAAATTGTGTGGCACGAAATTTTACTGATGCCTACTTCTTCAGAAACTTCATGGACAGTTAGGCAGCGATTTTAACGAATGACAGCACACATTTTATTCAACATGATCATTGCCCGTTGATGTTGAAGGCCGTTCAGGTTTGGGATCGCCTTCGGTGGACGTTCTGCCCGATTTGAAATGTTGTTACCATTCGTAACATTATGTACGGCTTGAAAAATCCTCTCCATAAGCTTGTTTCAACATCTGAAAAGTATCTGTAAACGTTTTTGCCTATTTGAAACAGAATTTCACCCAAACACGTTGCTCTTCAAGGTCCTTCATGTTTCTACTTGCACAAGAGACAGGTTCACTCTACCGCATGTACTCGATGACTAATTAATTTGGCGTGATCAGGCAGGTGTCAGGTTAAAGCTTAAGATCACCGCTACACAGCGCCACTGTCGCGAGTCACCTGTGTTGGTTCGTTGACGTCATATTTAACAAGTTCGGTTTCTTTTTGGACAGACCACGTATGTCTGTGGGGTTCGAAGACTTCAATAACAAATTTTCTTAATAGCAGAAATTTATTCCGTGAGGCTAAAATTCAATAAAATTAATTAATTGAAAGCTCTGCGGTGATTGATCACTCGTTTACAATGGCTTGCAACTTTTGCAGAATATACATGTATAAGGCCTGATTCAGATAGCTTAAAGACCACGACACACGTGCAAATACTTTGTTATCGTTACAAATCTGAAGAAGATTCCTTAACAGACTTTACGTAAGTTCACAGTTAAACTTTTTCGTGTCCCGCTACCTTCTCTGCAACAACAGGTCTTCCCCGTACATTATATACCGGAGCCTGAGAAGCCATCAAAGTTGGCTTAAGATGGGCACTTCATGTAAATTGTCATTATTCAGAAAAAATCTATGCGAATTATTTGTGAGGATGGGTCTGTTATAGTAATTTTGAATATCAGAGCAAAATTTTATAGGAATCATCTTCTGTCCATGAGAGAATCACGGGAATATTACTAATGTAAAATGATGGAAGTGTCTTCAGAGTCTATAGCGTAACCTCATCTCGCACGGCTATGCGGGAATAGCACCTACGTTCATACGACAAAACTGTCTGCAGAAGTTTATAGAGGTTACACCAGGTACGCAAGAGAATTCTGGAAGAGTACTCGAGTAAAATGATGGAACCGTCTCCAGAGGTTTATACAGGCTTTCCTCCATTCGCAGGGGAATATGAGAATTTAAGGCGCATAAGGTCAAAGGACGGCTGTCTGCAGAGGTTAATATACGTTAGGTTATGTTTAGTTCGCAGTCAGATCAAGAGGCTGTCTGTAGAGGATTATGGTCAACTCACAAGCAACCGCGGGTGTAACACGTACAAACAGATTACAACTATCAGCTGTAAGGAGCAAAAATGTAGGACGTCAAAAGAAATTGATGGGTTCCAAGCATGCAACCCCATTTTCGTGCAATTTCTCTGGATCTATACATCGGCGGAGAATGCCAAACCTCTGCTTACCAAGAAGATTCAGTGGGGAACAGGTGAAGCGGTAAAACAGTGACGTCACTGGTCGAGTCTAGAGCACCCAGGGCCATACAATACGAGGCGAGCGAGCCAACTTGTACCGGATGAGCTGACATCCTAACTAATTTCAGTCATTATTCTCTCAAGTTGCATGAAACAGAATATCGTAAATACAGTCCGCACAGAACACCAAAGTAAACCAGGATCATACTCCAGTGTGCTGGTCACATAGGCCTAATATAGGCTTTCCTTTGTTGTATTTTCCGGCAGTGAAATAACGCGTCCTCTTGTATTAGGGTGGTGCCAGGTACGAATCTCAGACGACACATCTATCGTGATAATTATCTCTTCCTCCAGGAACAATATCTCGAGAGAAGCACAACCGGCGCCGCCCTGAACCTCTATCGGTCCGCCAGACACAACCCTGTCTCGTACTTGGCAGTTAACTTTCTGAAGCGTGAAGTTCTTCTGAGTAGAATTTAAAAATTCGGATCTTACATCGCAGAAAACACTGCGAGTCGACAAAGACCAATCAACGGGTTAATATTATTGTGGGATGTCATATGAAGAGACAACCACTAGTTGAACGGTCCTATAGTATTTATTACAGTTGCACCGTATACACAGACGAACTTGCGTTTGAAGAATTGAAGAATAATAATGACAATAATGAACACACTGAACTAGAATTGTAGAACTGTAGAATGTAGAACCGTTCAACTAGTGGTTGTCCCTTCATATGACATCCCACATTGGTGACCCCGACGTGATAATATGTGGGATGTTCGCACATTATATTTCAGCTTTCTGTTGCACTGATGTATCACTCTACACATTAACTTCCGTCTTGAATGTAACTCTGTTCACAATTTCTCCTTAATCTAAAATAAAATCAAAATCACAATCAACTGCTACATGTTTCGGCCTCACTTGGCCATCCTCAGGCAACTGTTCACTTTTTGAAACAACTATGGTGCACCAGTTTTAAAATATTCGAATGTCATTGCATTTCTGTCGTTCACACATAAATACATCTGTTTGAGACATCACTCTTTAGCCTTTCCTGTGCCACCCTCCCCTTATGGCGTCCCTGTTTCCTATAATATATTATGTACTCTTACGTTCATGATCCTTGTTACTGTCAAATTTAATAAATTTTCAATTCTGATAGTTGCTTTGATATTAATTATAGTGGTGTTGTTTTTTTTTTAGCCCTATGAACTTCGGCGTGGTGTTATTATCTGTAATAGTCAAACATTTAGCATTAATATATATATTTGATATTTTTTGTGTCTCTTATGTTCCTTACATTTACGTGCCCCATTGGTATGTATATTCCCACTAGTCGGGTACGTGTCACTTTTGAACGGCCATTTTGTGTGATTGTTTCCGCTTATATATCTTTCCTGGGAGGATGTGTGCTGCTATCTGTAGCAAAGTTCGTGTAGTGTCTGAAATATTGGGTTGTATGTGTCGAAGTATATATCGTTCATATGAAAGTTTTCCCTAATGATTTTATGACTGAGATATTTTACAGAAGTATTTAAATGTACGGCTTCCTTCAAGTCCTTATGACATCCATAATATCAGTTATTGTTCCGTATGTATGCCCTATGTTTATCATATGGTTTGAATATCGGGAAATGCTGCTGTTGTTTCTGATATGATGAATGTGTTCTTTATATTTAATATTGAATGTTCTTCCTGTTTGCCCGATTGAAGCTATTGAACAAAACAATCTGTTTCTTCTGAGAATGATATGAAACATAATGTATCGTGCAGACCCGTTACTGGATAACGACCTCGAAATAAACAAAGAAATAACATCCGCTGCTAGGCAACATATTCTTAAGAAGTATACGTAACCGTTACTGAGTAACGCTTTCATAAACAAACATGTTCCCACGGAAACGTCTGAAGTACAGTAATGAACGGTGTTTTCTAAGATGTCCGTACCGAGATGTTATAAGGAGAAATGTTAGAGTCTTAAGGGAGTCTGTGAAGAGAAGACTTAAGTCGGCGCAGATGAAAGCTAGCGCGCAACGAAGTGAAGTCGGAAGCTGAAGAATCTCTACCCTCAGAAGCCGTTACCAGGGAAAGACTGATGAAGCACAGCAGACTGAAAGGTCTTAGCAGGGGCTGTAGTGATTTGGAAAATGTAGAGATCAGCGATAGCCCAATAATTACTTGCAGTTACGAGTCGGGCAGGTAAAGTGGTAAATGAATCCAAACCCCGTCTACAGTCACACATTCTGTTAGTATGCAGACTTCCTTAATGGGAATGCAACTGGTACATGCAGTTACTACGGTACTTTAAAGCAAGAAATGACAAGTGGAAGATATCTATTTATAATAGGACTAATTTGGTTTCACATATGATCACGTTTGGCATAATGTGCATTTCCTTCTGGGTAGAAATTATTAGGAAATACATATCCCAGTTTCTTTTTCTTTCACTGAAGTCAGAAATTCGTGATACGAATGTACAGTACAGGCCTATGATAATACCATTCCACATTTTAAATTTATTTTCCTTGCTTTCTTCAATCCCATCGTTTCTCTCCCTCTCCAAGAGTCGAATATATTTTTCGGCGCGTGTTTTATTGATGGTTAGACTTCGTTCCTTCACATTAATGATGGGATAAGTTAGAGATGGCACGGTTCGAAATAAAATTATATAGGACAGAAAAGCAGTAAGATAAACATTCAAGCAGACTATTTTCCGTTCAACGACTGTCTTTATTTCGGTTTACGTGTCGCAAAGCTAGCAAATCTCTTTTAGAACTACGCCCGTCTGCTTCTCCGCCTCTGCGGTCTAGTGGTCGGAGTTCCTGGCTACAGATCCAGAGGTCCCGGGTTCGATTCCCGGCGCTACCAGATTTGTTTCTGAGAAGTAGTGGGTCTGGAACGCAGTTCACTCAGCCTAGTGATGATAATTGAGGAGCTATTTCAAGGAAATAGCGGCTCCGGTTTAGAAAACCGAAATTAACGGCCGTGGGGTTCGTTGCGCTGACCACGCGACACCCTCTATCCTCAAAAGTTGGCAATGAACTTCGCCGACAAGCGGCGGTCGCTCGGTCGGTATAGTTCGCTTGCGGACTAAAATCATGGAGTTATTTTTTGTTTTGTTTTGTTTGTCTCTCTAATTCTTCATTCTCTGAGAGCAACAAAATTGGTTTATACTGCTTTTTCTCAGTCGCCATTTTGCAGTGTTTAACCCAAGCCGTCCTGACTAGCTCTGGGGTCCACCCAACCTCCTATCCAATGGTAACAGGGGGTTCCTTCACCGGGGGATAAAGCGGGGGGGGGGGCTGAAGCTGACCACTCACCTCCAACTAGTGCAGAGGTCATGAAAATGTGGATCTATACATCCACTCCCCCCATACGTGTTCATGGTGTAGTGCTTACTTAGTTAGGCGCAGGGACAACTTTACCTTTAATGGTGCGTAGGGTCAAATGGCGAGTGCCATGTCACGGAGTTATCGAGTCACTCGCTACACTGCCGAATGTGGGGAAGTCGAGTGTGGGAAGGCGTGTATATCACAGAATAAATTATTCCGTACATCTTAGCGCAAAAGAGTCGTTAAGGGCATGCTCAACGTCCACGCCTACATTGCCTGTTCTATTTTAATACGACATAAAACTGTTAATCGTATATCATAAACACGATTAAACGTGACGTCACTAGTTCCGAATATAAAGAATGATGAATGAAAGATTAATTGGACAGAGTGTGGAAGAAGCGGTCGCAGCCTAATTTTAAGTTAAACCGGTACTTAACTCTATTCATTCTGGTCCGTCACACTAGTAAGCTAAATTACAGAATAAATGTTAAGCATCGCCCAGTGTTATTCAATTTGTGGATATTTATTGCCTTTACATGTTTCAGTCACCGTCCCCCCCCCCCATGTAAAGGCAGGTAGCATAGTTGGTTGAGGCACTACATTACAAGATGGAAGGCCGTGGGTTCTAGTCCCGATGATGTGGATGTTTTCAGTTTAACCAATCCTTCCAGCAGCCTCTTAACAGAAATGCGTACCAGGAATCTTCCTGGGGCGTAAAGGGCGACCGGCGCGTAAGACTGACAACCTTACCGCCATCTGTGAGCCGATTGTCTAGAACATGTGGGAGCCTCGACGTCTCACAACGCTATGGGCCTTGACGGACTGTTACAGGAAAAACTTCACCTTTTTATTTTTTTACCATGTTTCGGTCAGCTGCTTTCTTCAGAAGGCATATGATCAACATGTTCGGGAACTCCTATGACAAAGTTCGCACGAACGGTGTTAACAATTATTCTGTAATTTACCCTATCGGAATTTTCCTGTGAATGAGGAAACCCACATCTATTATGAGGGCCGTACCTTTAAGATCTGAACCAGAACTTCTCGAATATGACACACGAGCGCAACACACTCGACCGCAATGTGCGGTCCACTGCTGTTTTACTGTGTCCATGAATAAAAAATACTGGGATCCAGTGCATTATTTAAATTATAAGTGGCCTAGACATCTTTATGAGAAGTTCATGGTCGTATTTAAGTCAATTTAACTTCCACTGGGCAGAGGACGCTGGTTTGCCTCTCCCTTTACTGTAACAAATCAACCCGCCATTCGCCAATTTCCGAGACACGACAGTCCGTGCTTCAGCTGACGCGTTACCTGCACCCAGAGGATTTGCCGAATTCGCTGACGTTAATAACAGAGCGTGTGCTCGCGCGTGACGTCGAGATGGAGTCGTATCTGCTTCGGGAGGCGACGTAAGGAACGGCATATTCCAATTTCACTAAGAGCAATACGTGAATCTTGCCTGCCAGGCAGCGAGAAAGCATAAATCACCGGAACAACTCCCAACACACATTTCAATCAACAAATAATCAGAAAACACATTACGTTTATATAAATTGTTCAAGGTAGTTGAACTGAGGTCACAATTCAGAATTCTAAATGAATTATTCTTGGCCGGTCAAGGTAGCCGAGCGGTCTAAGGCATGTACTGTCTTCGCTTGCTTGGAAACCAGGATCGTGAGTTCGAATCCCACTCAAGGCACGGATGTCTAGTTTGTGTGTGCATTTTTCCGTGATTGTGTACAGGTAGAGGCCTTGCGAGGAGCTGTTCACCCGCCCAAGGAGTCCTACCGAATATGTAAGATCTAGAAAAACCGAAGTGAACGGAGTTCATGGAGGTAGGCCTAGGTCCACTGGGGCTGTAGTGCCAAGAAGGAAAAAAAACAAATGAATTATTCTTAGATCGACCCTATTTCGCCGATCACGGTTGCCGCACGGTCTAATTCATGAAATGTCTTCACCCGCTTGGACACTGGGGTCGTGTTTTCGAATCCCACTCAAGGTATGGTTGCTTGCGATGTTCTGTGCTTGTGCTGTCCCGTGTAGATGGCGGCCTTGTGACGGGCTGATGCCCTGCTCAAGGAGTCCTGCCGACTATCTAAGATTATGAAACTGAAATGAAACAAGCGTTTCACGGAAGACCTATGCCCCAAGTGGGGGCAACAGGGGCATACAGGCGGACAGATAGATTAGAGAGATTAGATAGATAGATAGATAGATAGATAGATAGATAGACAGATAGATAGATAGATTGATTGATTGATAGATAGATAGAACGCCTATTTCTATTCCGGCCTCAATGTCCCTTAGATATCTGCACTTCCATCTACAAGAAAATATTTTCCAGATGATATGCGACACAATGTATTCGTTTCTTGATTTATTTAATTATGTTATATTCTCTGCACAAATCACAAAGCCGAGACCCACCTGGAACAAACTTTGCGATAATCCAGTTTCCAATGCATTACAGCTGATATTAAGCCGTGCACACAGTTCCCTGGTCGTTATTTGCCGATCTGTTCGGATGAGGCGTTGTTCATTGTGAGGAGTGACAGATGAGCAGGGACGCCCAGGGCGTGGCTTGTCGTGCACTTCACTTTCGTCACTGTTGAAACGCACTACCCACCGCCTCACTGTGCTGACTTCCACTGTATTGTCTCCGTACACCTTTAGCAAGTGTCGATGGATGTCAATGGCTGCAAGTTGTTCGGCAGTGAGAAATTCAATAACACATCTCTGTTTCATACGCACTTCTATGTCAGACGCCATTTTGGTAGACTGCTCTGCTGTCGCTATCTGTCGCTATCTGTCGCACGACAACCAAACTAACAATATATTGGCGGGAAGGTTCAACCTTTACTACAACACCACCAACATTCATCTCATATGTTACATATTAATACAAAAAAATTTGAGGCATTATTTACGGAATGCCATTCGTAGCTAGTTCAATTCCTCTAAGCTTAAGAAAATGAAGTGGTTATACGGAGGCCACGGAAGCAATCCCATGGGTCGACTCCCTCCACATCTCCCCTAAGTTGCTAGTCCATCCCCTCCAGCGTACGCTCCTAAATTTCCCTCTAGTCGTCTAGACCCGGGGTCTAAAATTCAACATGTAAGAGGGTCAAACGGATTATTCTGTAATCTATGGAGATGTGCAGGGGTATCATATTATTATTATTATTATTATTATTATTATTATTGGTGTTGTTGATTTAAAATTGTACTGAAATGTACTCGTATTTCTCTGCCGATGTAATTTGTACATTTCTTCAAGCTCACATATCCAGTACCACAGTCCCTTCAAGAAATTGTTGAGGAAAAACTACTGAATTTTGAGAATATATTATTAGACCACTAATTAGACAACTAATCTTTGATTTATTGGCAAAGATTTGTGATATATCAAAACTTGCATGCACTGCTGCCTCATTTGATTTAGAAGCAGTAAATATATTCTGCTGCAGTTGCAGATGTGCTTTAAGATTCTGTAATTTGTCTTTTCTTAGTTTCACTTGAAGAACATCAAATTTATATTCGTGTAAAATTTCATAATGATGGTGCAAAATATATTCTTTTGGCATCTGTTTCCCTTCTTGAAAATGTAAACAATTTTATCACGAACTACACTATTGTTTATTTATTATTATTGTTTTGCTTCATGGGTGGGACACGCGGTAGGGTAGTTGGTTGAGGCACTATGCTACAAGCCGGAAGGTCGAGGGTTCAAGTCACGATGAGGTCATTGGATTTTTTCAATTGACCTAATCCTTCCAGCCGCACTATGACCCTGGGGTTGACTCAGCCTCTAACAGAAATGAGTACCAGGAATTAATTAAATAATTTCCCTGGGCAGTAAAGCGCGGCTGGCGCGTAAGGCTGACAACCTTACCGCCATCTTTGAGCCTTCACGGCCTGATACAGGGATAGCTTTACTTTTTTACTTTTTATGTACAATGGGACATTACTTCTTACTTCAATCTATGGCCTGCAGGATTCTTCAGTTCCTCGGGCGAATTAACATATTACCACGATTTTTAAAGCATTGTTTTCGCTTCTATAAAACAGTTTCTTGACGTTAATACTGTCGTGATCAATGACAGTGTTAGGACCATTGTAGTTTATTGTCCTCTAGGAGGAAACACTGAGGAATTCCTTACTCCTTGGCAGAAGTTACAACCTACAGAGCATGGGGTTAAGTAACAGCAAAGTAGTAGCTGTGGACAACCTAGACCAGTGTTTCCCAACCGTCGGGCCCTGGCATCAATTATACCGGGGCCTTGTCTTATAGAAAGAAGAATTTAGTGGGCCGCGGTCTCACAAAGGTTGAGAACCACTGGCAGACGATGGGTGGCAGACATTCTTTTAATTTTCCTCATCCATGGTCAGAAAGAAAAGTTTTATAATAAAAATATATAAATTACACAACACTAAGACTGGCCCATTCAATAATTACAAGAAGACCAGTGCAAGGACCACATAAAATTAAATGGCAGACCAGTTGCTTTGAGACCCCTGGACTAGACTTTCTGTACGAGATAACTGCGGCTAGCGACAAGCGCTCTGGGCCACAGGGGAAATGAACGGTAGGCAGTTAGAAAGGGCCCCGTCATCACCGCTACATTTCTGTGGCCCTAGTAAACTGAATGTAAACCGACAAAATTATTGCTATGCTTTGTATATAATTACGAACCATAATCTCTTTCAGCGACTTCAGACCAGAGGATTCGACCTACTATAACGGTCCTACCGGATCTGGGAGACATCAGGTTCGAACTACGGAAAGTCTATTTTTAGCTTCTTTGTTCAGTCTTTTCAGAAAAATATAGGAACGGTGTCTCAGCACAGATCCCAGATACTTCGCAATTACCCAACCACAGGTATCGCCCTTCGTGATTTATTTAGACGCCTCTCAGCTTGCTTTACTTTTATTTTGAAAAAAAATAAAAGTAAGCTTATGCGATCACCGTGCTGCCTGTGTACTCCCCCTCTCATTAACTGTTAAATGCATGAACCAGTCTTTATGAAACTCGGTATGCTTATCATGGCACCTGGATCCATCTCAATGGTCACTTCATGAATCCCTCCCACCAATCACCTTCTCGTCCCTAGGCAACGGCTAGGTAAAAACGTTACCGCGGCAACGAATCCACATGCAACAACAGAACAATTGTCAGACTAGTTATTCTATATGCGGTTCGCGTTGTATCAAAGGAAATTAGGCGATTACTTATTGTAACATATACATTTTACAGGGTCAAACGATATGAACTTTCTGAAATATGACTTGAAAACTATGTGAAATGTATCAGCTGTGGTGTGATTTAGTGTACCACGTAGACATTTGCCCGGGGGCACGTGGTAGCGTAGTTGGTTGAGGCACTATGCTACGGGCCGGAAGGTCGCGGGTTCGATTCCCGGCGAGGTCATTGGATTGTTCAATTGACCTAAATCTTCCAGTCGCACTGTAGCCCTAGGGTCAACGCAGAGTCTATACATAAATTAGTGCCAGGAATCTTCCTAGGGGTAAAGGGCGGACGGCGCGCAAGGCTGACAACCTCACCGCCATCTGTTAGCCGACTGTAGAGAGAAAATGTGGAAGCCTCGACATCTCACAACCCTATGTGCCTTCACGGCCTGTTACAGGGATAGGTTTACCATACCGTTTACCGGCATCGGCCTGGAGACACCGAAGAAAAATCACAAAAACCAGGACAATCTTTAAACTCGGCATCCCCCTCCCCTTCCTCTAATACTGAATGTTAGACCACGATGTTCCATAAAATGGCACTGCTGAACAGCAGGAATTAGGAAGGAATAGTCATAACATAATTCAAGCATATATATATATACACACACATCTATATATACCGATATGGGAGCCTCCAGTGATGATGAAATGAGACAATGAGACGCGCTAAGATATGTTTTGAGCCCCTTCGTTTGGCTGCGCCAGAAACAAAACAGGAATTTAGCTAGGCTGATTAATCTGAACACGAAGGATAAACAATGCCTGACACAAAATGGAATGAGTGCCAATGAACGGAATGTAGAATGTGTAAATAAAACTGTCTAATTCATGGACGGAACATCGAACTGCATTTAATGAGAGGAATGGCAAGTTTCCAAAACACAGCCCAAGACATTTACAACGTCAAATTTGCAAAGGGAAATGAATTAATTAATTTGTACTATTCTAGAATTTATTTTTACTGCACAAATATGCTGCGTCCAGCTAGCCATAAAGTGTGAAAGGGGGGGTTCGATTTCTTTTATATATGTGTGTATATATATATATATTATTCAATTTCTCACTTACAGCGAATACTGAGTTCAAGTTTCAAGTATGCAATTTAACGTCCATTATTTATCGTCGGTCAATATTGCAATACTTTATTAATCACTACTTAATTTTAATTTTAGTTTAACATTATACACTTTAATACTACATGTTTCGGCCCCAAACGGCCGTCTTCAGGTGTCTTGATATGTCACAAATATTTTGATATGTTGGGATTTTGGACTTTATCCATCGTCCTGGTTTTTAAGATAACAAATAAAAACACGACGTTTCGGAAACTGGATCTGTTTCCGTCCTCAGGTGAAGGAAAACACCTAGTCAGTTGGGTCCCTTAGAAAGAGCTAGCCTCAATCACTGGACCCAGTGATTGAGGCTAGCTCTTTCTAAGGGACCCAACTGAATAGGTGTTTTCCTTCACCTGAGGACGGAAACAGATCCAGTTTCCGAAACGTCGTGTTTTTATTTGTTATCTTAAAAACCAGGACGATGGATAAAGTCCAAAATCCCAACATATCAGTGTGTTATACACCATCGTCAGAATCCTATAGTAACTACTTACAAATATTTTATTAAATTATGTTAAAACTGATATACTGTCTTAGTCCATGTTAAAATCACACGCTGTAGTCCTCTTTTCAAGGTAAAACAAGATAATATGCTACGCCCAATGCCTTCCTAAATCAAACCAATTCATTAAAATCCGTCGTCATTCCTATGCGCTTTTTATTAAAGAGGACATACATGGACAAAACGCAATATCTGCCGCTACTTTAATTTACTTTTGGTTATTGAAAACATCCTGTTAATCGCAAAGATGATTCACAGCCGAATGACATGTATGAATATTCCTTAAATGGGTCTGACGAGGGATATGAAAGTGGCTGTGGTCTATTTTCAGATATTATTCTCGTACTTGGGTACAAATAATGCAGTAAAACAAGTTAAACTTGAAAACGTTCGGTTTCCGGGCAGAGAATCAGGAACATGTCAAACAGAACCCAAATCACGAAATTGCTGAGTTAGCGCGTGCTATACTGAGGCAACCGACAGAAGTCCCATGGATTAACTTCCTTCATCTTTCGAACTTTGTAGTCTTCTCCCTCCAGCGCATCTCCCTATACTCGCCCCTCTGGTTTCTAGCCAATGTCCACGCGGATACTGGTAGTAGCAAGCATCGCTAACGTTAAGAGAGATGGAATGACTGACATATACCACAGAAGGTTGGAGAGGCACGAACAGTATGCAGTAGGGGGGAGGCCTCGAGCGTCGTCATCCCCACCGCCGATGGAACGTGTTTCCGTGGCCTCTAGGCAATCTCATAATGCTAACATAACTGTAGAATCTGACAATGCCATACTGCTCAAGTAACTGCAAATTCTGACTGTGACATACTGCTCAAGTAACTGCAAAGTCTTACAATAGCATACTGCTCAAGTAACAGCAAATTCCGACAATAGCATACTGCTGAAGTAACTGCAAATTCTGAAAATGCCATACTGCTCAAGTAACTGCAAATTCTGACTGTGACATACTGCTCAAGTAACTGCAAATTCTGACAATGGCATAATGCTCAAGTAACTGCAAAATTTGACAATAGCATACTGCTCAAGTAACAGCAAATTCCGACAATAGCATTCTGCTCAAGTAACAGCAAAATTTGACAATGGCATAATGCTCAAGTAACTGCAAAATTTGACAATAGCATACTGCTCAAGTAACAGCAAATTCCGACAATAGCATACTGCTCAAGTAACTGCAAATTCTGACAATGGCATAATGCTCAAGTAACAGC